>NC_048579.1:60925079-60947579 GCF_013265735.2 Oncorhynchus mykiss | reverse complement strand
AGGTTTGTTAACCATGACTTTGACTCTCTTCCTCTGGCTGGTGGAGGTTTGTTTACCATGACTTTGACTCTCTTCCTCTGGCTGGTGGAGGTTTGTTAACCATGACTTTGACTCTCTTCCTCTGGCTGGTGGAGGTTTGTTAACCATGACTTTGACTCTCTTCCTCTGGCTGGTGGAGGTTTGTTAACCATGACTTTGACTCTCTTCCTCTGGCTGGTGGAGGTTTGTTAACCATGACTTTGACTCTCTTCCTCTGGCTGGTGGAGGTTTGTTAACCATGACTTTGACTCTCTTCCTCTGGCTGGTGGAGGTTTGTTAACCATGACTTTGACTCTCTTCCTCTGGCTGGTGGAGGTTTGTTAACCATGACTTTGACTCTCTTCCTCTGGCTGGTGGAGGTTTGTTAACCATGACTTTGACTCTCTTCCTCTGGCTGGTGGAGGTTTGTTAACCATGACTTTGACTCTCTTCCTCTGGCTGGTGGAGGTTTGTTAACCATGACTTTGACTCTCTTCCTCTGGCTGGTGGAGGTTTGTTTACCATGACTTTGACTCTCTTCCTCTGGCTGGTGGAGGTTTGTTAACCATGACTTTGACTCTCTTCCTCTGGCTGGTGGAGGTTTGTTTACCATGACTTTGACTCTCTTCCTCTGGCTGGTGGAGGTTTGTTAACCATGACTTTGACTCTCTTCCTCTGGCTGGTGGAGGTTTGTTAACCATGACTTTGACTCTCTTCCTCTGGCTGGTGGAGGTTTGTTAACCATGACTTTGACTCTCTTCCTCTGGCTGGTGGAGGTTTGGGGTAGGAGGTTTTTTCTATCAAATCAAAGTTTATTGGTCACGTACACAGTTTTGCAGATGTTATCGCGGATGCAGCGAAAGGCTTGTGTTTCTAGCTCCAACAGTGCAGCAATATCTAGCAATACAGTAATATCTGTTTTCCTGGGGTTTTGTGAACTTTTATGTTGTTCAGTCATACTGTTGTTCCGGTCATACTGATGTTCCGGTCATACTGTTGTTCAGGTCATACTGTTGTTCAGGTCATACTGTTGTTCAGGTCATACTGTTGTTCCGGTCATACTGTTGTTCAGGTCATACTGTTGTTCCGGTCATACTGTTGTTCAGGTCATACTGTTGTTCCGGTCATACTGTTGTTCCGGTCATACTGTTGTTCAGGTCATACTGTTGTTCCGGTCATAATGTTGTTCCGGTCATACTGTTGTTCAGGTCATACTGTTGTTCCGGTCATAATGTTGTTCAGGTCATACTGTTGTTCCGGTCATACTGTTGTTCAGGTCATACTGTTGTTCCGGTCATACTGTTGTTCCGGTCATACTGTTGTTCAGGTCATACTGTTGTTCCGGTCATAATGTTGTTCCGGTCATACTGTTGTTCAGGTCATACTGTTGTTCCGGTCATAATGTTGTTCAGGTCATACTGTTGTTCAGGTCATACTGTTGTTCCGGTCATAATGTTGTTCAGGTCATACTGTTGTTCCGGTCATACTGTTGTTCCGGTCATACTGTTGTTCCGGTCATACTGTTGTTCAGGTCATACTGTTGTTCCGGTCATACTGTTGTTCCGGTCATACTGTTGTTCCGGTCATACTGTTGTTCCGGTCATACTGTTGTTCCGGTCATACTGTTGTTCAGGTCATACTGTTGTTCCGGTCATACTGTTGTTCCGGTCATACTGTTGTTCAGGTCATACTGTTGTTCCGGTCATAATGTTGTTCAGGTCATACTGTTGTTCCGGTCATACTGTTGTTCAGGTCATACTGTTGTTCAGGTCATACTGTTGTTCCGGTCATACTGTTGTTCAGGTCATACTGTTGTTCAGGTCATACTGTTGTTCCGGTCATACTGTTGTTCAGGTCATACTGTTGTTCCGGTCATACTGTTGTTCCGGTCATACTGTTGTTCCGGTCATAATGTTGTTCCGGTCATACTGTTGTTCCGGTCATACTGTTGTTCCGGTCATACTGTTGTTCCGGTCATACTGTTGTTCCGGTCATACTGTTGTTTCCGGTCATACTGTTGTTCCGGTCATAATGTTGTTCCGGTCATACTGTTGTTCCGGTCATACTGTTGTTCAGGTCATACTGTTGTTCCGGTCATACTGTTGTTCCGGTCATACTGTTGTTCCGGTCATACTGTTGTTCAGGTCATACTGTTGTTCCGGTCATACTGTTGTTCAGGTCATACTGTTGTTCCGGTCATACTGTTGTTCCGGTCATACTGTTGTTCCGGTCATAATGGTGTTCCGGTCATACTGTTGTTCCGGTCATACTGTTGTTCCGGTCATACTGTTGTTCCGGTCATACTGTTGTTCAGGTCATACTGTTGTTCCGGTCATACTGTTGTTCCGGTCATACTGTTGTTCCGGTCATAATGTTGTTCCGGTCATACTGTTGTTCCGGTCATACTGTTGTTCAGGTCATACTGTTGTTCCGGTCATACTGTTGTTCCGGTCATACTGTTGTTCCGGTCATACTGTTGTTCAGGTCATACTGTTGTTCAGGTCATAATGTTGTTCCGGTCATACTGTTGTTCAGGTCATACTGTTGTTCCGGTCATAATGTTGTTCAGGTCATACTGTTGTTCCGGTCATACTGTTGTTCAGGTCATACTGTTGTTCCGGTCATACTGTTGTTCAGGTCATACTGTTGTTCCGGTCATACTGTTGTTCTCGTCATACTGTTGTTCCGGTCATACTGTTGTTCAGGTCATACTGTTGTTCCGGTCATACTGTTGTTCCGGTCATACTGTTGTTCCGGTCATAATGTTGTTCCGGTCATACTGTTGTTCCGGTCATACTGTTGTTCAGGTCATACTGTTGTTCAGGTCATACTGTTGTTCCGGTCATACTGTTGTTCCGGTCATACTGTTGTTCAGGTCATACTGTTGTTCCGGTCATACTGTTGTTCCGGTCATACTGTTGTTCCGGTCATACTGTTGTTCAGGTCATACTGTTGTTCCGGTCATACTGTTGTTCCGGTCATACTGTTGTTCAGGTCATACTGTTGTTCCGGTCATACTGTTGTTCCGGTCATACTGTTGTTCCGGTCATACTGTTGTTCCGGTCATACTGTTGTTCCGGTCATACTGTTGTTCAGGTCATACTGTTGTTCCGGTCATACTGTTGTTCCGGTCATACTGTTGTTCAGGTCATACTGTTGTTCCGGTCATACTGTTGTTCCGGTCATACTGTTGTTCCGGTCATACTGTATGGCTGTGTTTGCAACCAGTATTTCACTGCACTCCGTAGTCAAGATGTTTTTCATCTGTTTAGAAATATATCTTAAGGTGTGATGATGAAACACAAACAGGCAAACACTCAACAAGAAACACATCCTTTTAATGTACTGTGTGTCTGGATTAAGCATTTTTCTGCTTCTCTAAAATAGACCTAAAACACCTCAGAGGTGTATATCCATGCTACTTTCCCCAAGGACAAATAGAAAAATACTCAAACTTCATTTCCCCTTTCAATAAGAGTCAACAGAAAGTAATAGCTAAACCAACAAGTGAATTGTGATCTTTTGAGATAGTCTGGCATCACGTTTTAAACTAGGGGTCACCTCATCGAGAGTGACGTGATGACCTGATCTTACTAAGGCCTGGAGTTTCTCACAAAGTCAGGAAAGACTCCTGGCCCTCTCATAGCCCTGTACCAGGCATGAGTGGTTGTTGTACCTTTTATATTGCTAAATAATAAGATATCACAACAACGTCTTAAGGAGTATATAAACCCGCCAGGTGACCAGCCAGTCACAGGACGCTGTTATCTGACAAATGTCACTCCCAGAACTAGGTTTTACACCCTGGTTTAGTGGCATTGATAGACATCTCTCTAGCCTACATAAACACTGTTGCACTGTTATTGTCGGTCACCTTCTCACTAAGATAACAGAGGATTGTCATGTACGCATTACATTTTGCGACAACAATACTAGGCATAGGACAGGGAAGGGAGGGAGTTACGGCTCCCTGTTAGGCCTATTTGTTTTCGTAATCTGTGAGCGGCTGAGGTTGGATGAACAGCGGAAGGTTTATTTGAACCTAACCTGCTTTGAAAGGCTACACTTATCTCTAAATACGCTCTATGTATAATTTCATTCTTGCTGGTTTAAGAAAATGGGGATTTGCCTCTGAGCCTTTAGGAGGATAGAATTCAATGCAGGTTTTATTTTCTTTAGCCCCCTCATTTGTTAGGATATTTCCCTCGATCGTACCAGTAGAGAGTTGCAATGGTTGGATTACCATATCATCTATTCCGTTCAAAATATTAAAACATGAAAAAAAGATCAAGTGTACATTTTCGTTCTTTGGAGGATGACTGTGGTCCAATATTTTGCATGTAACTTTAGAAAGCTAATACCCTCCAGTCGATTCTCTTTCTACTGTCTTTTAATTTATTCATTTGAACAGCTCTTTTCTTCCACGGCTAAACACTTTATTGCCTCCGTTCCTTTGGTTCAAATGCTACTGAAAGGATCAGATAATATGAATAGATAATATGAATAGAGGCTTTAACTATGGAAGCAGAGAGGGAGTGGAGCGGGAATGGAGGTGAAGGAGTTTGTGGTGAGTTCCAGGGCTCGTCTTGGCCTCTGAGTGGCACAGCCTTTTGTGCATAGCCCTGGAGCGCTTCATTGAGGGCCCATCGATTTCAGGCCCAGCGTCTAGCTAGCTATCCTCCATTGCTTCCCTATCTGAGCGCCGCCACCGCTGTTCACAGATCAATGGGGAAATGGAGTGTTTGATAGGACTAATTCTGCCTGGCTCATGGACTGTGTCTGCCACAGTGCTTCTGTCGAGGGCTAAGGAGGACTGAGGTGCACCCGCCTGCTTGGCAGCTGGTGAATGCAAGTTCTCCTGTGGTCCCTAAGCCATGTCGTCCTCCTCTAACGGAGTGGTTGGTGTTGAGCCTCACATGCCTACCCAGCACTCCACACTGTGATCTTCCCCGCTGCGCCACAGGAAAGAATCCCACTTCATTGTGACAGATAGGAGTGATGACTCATCGTATTAGGCCTTCTCATTTGGCTTCCAGTGGTATTCAAACTTTTTCAGCTTGGACCCCATTTTTTCCCCACCAGAATTTCTGGGGACCCTACTTTTTTTTCACAATAATTTCTCACGACCCCACCCCACCTCAAATCTAATGACAACCTTAAAAACGGTACATTTACATTTTTTACTTCAACAAATAACCTTAAATTCTAATTGAAATGAAAAGTAACCAATAAATACGGTGAAGTTGATCATGGATTTTGTTTTTGCAACAACACAGATCTACAGACGGGAATCAAATAAATCTCTAACCAAAGAAAACACAATCCTTCCTGTAAACTTGGCAGTAGTGCTGAACCATTAGTGCATTTTGCGGTCGGTTTCGGTTACATTAAAAATGAAAGGTTTCGATTTCGGTTATTTGTGTTGAATGCTGTAACACAGAATAAAACAATGAATACAATGAAAAGTCCCATGATGGTAGTGACTGCCCATTACTGCTTATCACTTATTAACCATCATTTATTCACATTATTTTACTTTAATAAAATAATTCAATTCTTGTGTATATTATATTAGTTTTATTTGATTACTTTCTTAATGTTACGGTTTTCTTCTGGTGAAAGAGAGGAGGACCAAAATGCAGCGTGGTTCTTTATACATCTTTAATGAAAAATGAACAATATACAAAACAAGAAACACAGAGACAGGAACAATCACCCACGAAATACCCAAAGAATATGGCTGCCTAAATATGGTTCCCAATCAGAGACAACGATTAACACCTGCCTCTGATTGAGAACCACTCCAGGCAACCATAGACTTTCCTAGACAACTCTACTAAACACAACCCCATAAATCGAATAAACCCCTAGACAAGACAAGACACATAAATCATCCATGTCCACACCCTGGCCTGACCAAAAGAATAAAGAAAACACAAAATACTAAGGCCAGGGCGTGACACTTAATTCATTCCAAGTCATCATGTAATCGCTATAGAGCTGCTGCCTATGCTGTCTGACAAAAATCACTATTTTGTAGTTCTTCAAAGTAAATAATGCATGCTTTTATGACACCTGAATACCAACCATCAATTCCTTTGATCATGTATTTTCAGGTAGAGATACCTTGCCAAGCAACAGCTGATCTCTACATCCCCTCACGATACAGCATTCTTGTCTCCTCTGTAGCAGGCGTAAAGAAGCATGCAATTTCAAACTGTACTGTCTTTGGAAACACAGACCGGACAATTAGATTATGGTCATTGTAGTTAATTACCATGTTGTACGCGCTAAATTATGTAGAATATTGGCCTGCTGGAAACTACAACTCCCTACTATATTGCACAGTTCAGGCTGGATCTGATTCATCCATGGAGATTCTGTGCAATTTCACTATTGAGCTCACAGGAAAAAACAGAATGAAATAGAACTGATGTTTGTCAATTAGTTGTTTAAAAAACAGGCAATAACAGATATGTTGGTTAATCGCTCAGCACTAACTGGCAGCAAGCCAACCTGTTACCTGGATGTCTTGTCTAAAAAGCAAAGAAATTATAAGCTTCTTGTAGCAATACCTATTACCCAGAAAGCATCACAAACCCTACCAATTACCTAATTGACAGTCAACTTCAATAAAGGTATGAAAAAGGTACAAACACTTTCAGGTAATACATTCCACATGATAAATATCCCCACATCAATAGCAGTCAATAAATGTGATTTTCATAATAAACGGTTGTTAATCGACGTCTGGACATACATAATCAGGACATACATAATCAGGCAAGACTTTGGCTTATGTGACAGAGGACATTGGACAATAGTCACAAATATATTCACTCAATAAAATTGTATTTTTCAAATAATCTTTATCAAAATGTTTGTATATTGTCCAATACAATAATCTGTACTCTTAGTTGTTTGGTAAATTAATTAAAAAATATATATATATCTATAAAAATGTACCATTTTGGCACCCAACTTGAGGTTCACGACCTCAACTTTGAATCCCACTGTGATAGGGTGTCTGGTTGTGATATGAGAAGATATAAATCCCACAATTTGAAATTATCTATGGGTGTTGGGAGGGATAATGATAATTTTTTTCCCCTGAGCAGTGGACAGAACAGGGATTGAATCAAGAATCAATGGTGCGTTGATATTTTTTTTCTTCTGGCTCAATGTTTCCTGACTGTTACTCTGTCAGATGATTTACCCCAGTTTGGATCTCACTATGGGCCAATGCGGGTGAAGTAGCACTTTAGGAAGTCAAACGCACATTACTTTTCGCAGGGTTCAAAATCGTAACTTTATCCCCGAATACAAGTTAAACATCATACGATATCCTGGGTATGGTACAGTATGCATGGTGTGTACAGTATCTGAGAACTCAGGTATTATTGATTGGACTCTATAGTAGCCGGGTGGCAGGTGGCGCAGCAGCTAGAGTGTTGGGCCAGTAACCAAAAGGTTGATGGTTTGAATGGAAAATCGATGTGCCCTTGAGCAAGGCACTTAAGCCTAATTTGGTCCAGGGGCACTGTACTACTATGGCTGACCCTGTAAAAGAACACATTTCACTGCACCTATCTGGTGTATGTGACAATAAAAACATCTTTATTTTTTTTGTAAAAGTTTACAATGGAGATGCATATGTATTATCTAAAAGTCAAGTGTACTGAATCAATCCATTCATCCATTATGGAAAGTGTGGTCATGCTCTGAGAGACAGAAAGGGATTTGGTGTAAATATTTCATGCACATCACCAGTGAGTGAAAGGAGGAACACTTGATTCCATTGCAATGAGGGAAACCCTGTAGTCTACCCCTCAGCATACTATGCTGTCTGAACGTAATGTACTGAACGCTGCAGGAGGTTGATATCCCCCTTTAGCTCTCCTCAACTATACCTGGACTGGAACTCATCTGCAGACTGCTCATGAATCATTAAAGGGAAAGACTTCTCCTTTGAGAAGTCACAATGTCGTAGCTTCCAAAATGGTTTGGTTGCAAACCTGGAGTACGATTGGGGAATTTTTCAGAAAACACTTTAGGTTTCGCAGGTTGTCTATTTATAGAAACGATCAAAGCTGTTGGACTAACAAGATTTTTCTTGGAATAGAGAGAAGAATGGACCATTGGCTGAACAGTTTGACTGACACAAAACTGCTTCTGGCAAGAAAACAGTCTGTCTAAAGGGGTTCTCAAATCAAATCAAATCAAATGCCTCTCAGTTAAAGTGGGTATGCTGTATGCTTCCACTGTTGAGGGTTCAAGCCCTGTATTGTAAGGGTTCAGATGAGTTCAACTCAGAGTAGACTCATTAAATATAGATGCACTGAGAGCAGAAGTGAATTCAACCAGTGAACGCTCTATTAATAATGGCTAATAATAAAAGAAAAGAAAGAGTTTGAATGCCATCTTTTTAAATTGATTATCACCTTGCCTACATGGCTAATAGACGTGGGGTGCATCAACTTCTGCAAAGTCTCAAACTGGAGAGGACTAAAAATACAGGGCCAAGTGCGTCAGGGCGGCGGTAAGAGCCATGTCAGCTCATGATTAATTAAAATTGACGAATGTAAATGATTTCCCCGCCAGGCTGTACCTTTTGCAGTCATTTGGGCACAGTAGAGCATTTTGGCATCCAAGATGCTCTGTAATTGCTTAAATCTCACGCTGATTCCCCTTCTGTGGGTTTTAGGGTATCTCCAAAATAAACAGGGGGAAAGTGAAAAGAGGGAATGAATGCGCTAATTCTACCACCCAGAGTTCCTGAGCACAGCAGCACCCGCGATTAGAATGGTGCTTCTCTTTATTTGGCCGCTCGGAGGCCAGAGAGCGCCTGGAGGGGAAACAATTAGTCTATTCATAAAGAACATGCAAAAAAAGGTTTATTTCTATTTCCAAATCGTCTATATCATTGTCTGACAGCCGATAATTTCCCCATGTCATCATACACGTCTGTAGACACGAGCACAGTGCAGCACACAGCAGGCTATTGGAGCAAATAACAACCGTTTATTCCACAAATAGCCTGAGCTTGCCTTCACCTGTAACTGTGAACCATACATGTAAGTAGGGGCATGCTGTGGTTCTTTGTCAGGTCTGCCCCTTCGTCTGAAGAAATGAGAGGCTGGTGAAGGGGAGGCCTTCGATGGAATGTCTCCCACAGAGTTACATAGGTTGCTGTACTTGTTATTCCTCTGTGTCTGTTCTCCTTCTCTCCTAGTATGTCAGGACAGCAGCACTGGACGCTTCTGGCCATCATGGCCCTCCTGGTCCTCACAGTGACAGCAGGCGAGGGGGGGAAAGCTGAGAAACAAGGTGAGAAACACCGGCAGATTGGTAGCAGTCAGACAGACAGTTGATATGTGGATGGAAGGGGATCTCCTATTACAGTACCTGCTACAAGGTATGAATGGTAATTTGATGTAAAGCTCAAATCAGGTCAGATTTGTGCATAAATACACTTTAAGCAGGGGGGCTCACTGCAGACTCACAATGACAGATGCACATCTCGGTGCTTTATAAATTTGAATACTTTGACCTTTCACGGTGGTAGTGTAGCTCTAGACGGGCCTAATTACAGCCCACATAATTATGTTCCAGACATAACTGCAGTATAAGGTTGGTGTGTGTGTGCGACCCTGCAGGGAAGAAGGAGCGTAAGTCGGACTGTGGGGAGTGGCAGTGGAGTGTGTGCGTGGCCAACGAGGGTGACTGCGGCCTGGGCACCAGGGAGGGCACACGCACTGGCACCGACTGCAAGCAGACCATCAAGACCCAGCGCTGCAAGATCCCCTGTAACTGGAAGAAGCAGTTTGGAGGTGTGTGAGTGTGGTCATGGGGAGCGGACTCACATTTACAATTCAGCACGAACATGACTGGTCTAGGGATTTTATGTCATGCTTTTTTGGTCATATTTTTTGTTGTGTATCCATGTCCATTAAAGGGGAAAACATGCTCCCACTCAATGGAGTAGGATTTCAGTTTAGCTTCCAATTCAGTTTTCATGTATGGACATCCCCAGAGAATGCCTGGTTCAGGAAATTACAGCCTGGGTGTATACAGCAGGGATGTGTGTCATCTTCAAACAGAGCATGGGCTACCTGCTACTTTCCCTACTTGCTTATAGAGCACCACTTACTCCTGATTCAGCTCACACTCAGGCGGTCACGTGTGCTTTGCTAGCACACCTGAAGCGTCTTACCAGTCGGCGCCACATGAAAAGCTAGCTATTCTCTGGCGCTAGTGGGGACACTTCAGGCTGAGGAGTAAAGTTCACACATGCCCATATGCTACACGTGTTCACTGCCAAATTATAGGTACAGAGGCACACGCTTTTAGAGCACTCTGTTTTGAAGATCCCTGTAGAATTCCCAGAACAATGGTCCTGCTTGATCAGCTGTATTAAATCTATGGGATGTCTTCTGGGTGCTACAATCACCATAATACAAGCAACCTGGACTTAGGGGTAAACGTAACATAGTAATTACAAATCTGGGACACTCAAATGAGTATGATATGGTATGTATTCATTTGTTGTTACGTTCGTCGTTAGAAGGAGACCAAGGTGCAGCGTGGTAGGCGTACATTTCACTTTATTTTCAAATGACACAAAAAAACAACAAAATACAACCGAACATCAAGTTCTGAAGGCTCCACAGCAGCTATGCAAAAACAAGATCCCACAAATTCAGGTGGAAAACAGGCTGCCTAAGTATGATTCCCTATCAGAGACAACGATAGACAGCTGCCTTTGATTGGGAACCATACCCGGCCAACAAAGAAATAGAAAACTAGAATGCCCACCCAAATCACACCCTGACCTAACCAAATAGAGAAATTAACAGGCTCTCTAAGGTCGGGGCGTGACATTTGTGGCTGTCCATCCATTTTGTATGATATGTTACAAATTACAATAAGGATGATATGTTACGAATTCCAATTTGTTGTGAATGTTAGCTAGGGGGCTAAGTGGCTAACTCTAACATTAGCTACATGGTAGAGCCAGTTGGAGCTGTTCTGTGAAGGGAGTCATACACAGCGTTGTACGAGATTTTCAGTTTCTTGGCAATTTCTTGCATGGAATAGCCTTAATTTCTCAGAACAAGAATAGACTGAAAAGTTTCAGAAGAAAGTTATTTGTTTCTGGCCATTTTGAGCCTGTAATCGAACCCACAAATGCTGATACTACAGATACTCAACTAGTCTAAAGAAGGCCCCTTTTATTACTTCTTTAATCAGCACAACCGTTTTCAGCTATGCAAACATAATTGCAAAAGGGTTTTCTAATGATCAATTAGCCATTTCAAATGATAGCTAACACAACGTGGCATTGGAGTGATGGTTGCTGATAATGGGCCTCTGTACGCCTATGTAGATATTCCATAAAAATAATCTGCCATTTACAGCTACAATAGTCATTTACACATTAACAATGTCTACACTGTATTTCTGATCAAGGATTAGCCCCTTTTTTTCAATTTTCGCCTAAAATGACATACCCAAATCTAACTGCCTGTAGCTCAGGCCCTGAAGCAAGGATATGCATATTCTTGATACCATTTGAAAGGAACAACGTTGAAGTTTAAGGAAATGTGAAAGGAATGTAGTAGAATATCACACAATAGATCTGGTAAAAGACAATGCAAAGAAAAAAAACAACCATTCCTTTGTATTTTCTTTGTACCATCATCTTTGAAATGCAAGAGAAAGGCCATCATGTATTATTCCAGCCCAGGTGCAATTTACATTTTGGCCACTAGATGACATCAGTGTATGTGCAATGTTTTAGACTGATCCAATGAAACATTGCATTTCTGTTCAAAATGTTGTATCAAGACTGCCTAAATGAGCCTAATTGGTTTATTAATAACTTTTCATGTTCAAAATTGTGCACATTCCTCAAACAATAGCATGGCATTATTTCACTGTAATAGCTACTGTACATTGGACAGTGCAGTTAGATTAACAATAATTTAAGCTTTCTGACAATATCAGATATGTCTATGTCCTGAGAAATGTTCTTGTTACTTACAACCTCATGCTAATTGCATTAGACTACGTTAGCTCAACTGTCCCGTGGAAGGGACACCGATCCCAAAGAAGATTTATTAATGTTATTTTAATGGACAAATAATGTGCTTTTCGTTAAAAACAAGGGCATTTCTAAGTGACCTTAAGCTTTTAAACCGGTAGTGTATATACAGTAGTTATGTCTGTAACAATCCTGTAAAATGTGTGTTTTGCATTGTACATGTATGTCTGTTGTAACCATCTTTCTGTAGGTGAATGCAAGTATGACTTCCAGGCCTGGGGAGAGTGTGACATGGTGACGGGGAAGAAGAACCGGTCGGGGGTGCTGAAACGAGCTCTCATGGATGCCACCTGTCCTAACACAGTGAGCGCCACCAAGCCCTGCGGCAAGATCCCCAAGACCAAGCTGCAAGGTAGGCTGAGGGGGAGTGTGGGAGAGCATACCAGCAAAGCCATAGATTTACATACAGTGCACGGCCCCCCACTTGAACTCAAAAATAAACATATCCAGGTGTTAGAATGGCCAAGTCAAAGTCCAGACCTGAATCCAATCGAGAATCTGTGGAAAGAACTGAAAACTGCTGTTCACAAATGCTCTCCATCCAACCTCACTGAGCTCGAGCTGTTTTGCAAGGAGGAATGGGAAAAAATGTCAGTCTCTCGATGTGCAAAACTGATAGAGACATACCCCAAGCGACTTACAGCTGTAATCGCAGCAAAAGGTGGCGCTACAAAGTATTAACTTAAGGGGGCTGAATAATTTTGCACGCCCAATTTTTCAGTTTTTGATTTGTTAAAAAAGTTTGAAATATCCAATAAATGTCGTTCCACTTCATGATTGTGTCCCACTTGTTGTTGATTCTTCACAAAAAAATACAGTTTTATATCTTTATGTTTGAAGCCTGAAATGTGGCAAAAGGTCGCAAAGTTCAAGGGGGCCGAATACTTTCGCAAGGCACTGTATATGGTACATATATGTCTTTACCAGTAGTGTCTATCCTGGGGGATTTGAATGGTAAGATAAACCACTGCAAAGGGAACACATGTTTGGTGAATTTTTAACTTACAATACCAGGAAATAGTGTAGGTACCAGTCAATATATCACTAGGCTAAAAATATATATACAGTAACAGTCAAAAGTTTGGACACACCTACTCATTCAAGGGTTTTTCTTTATTTTGACTATTTTCTACATTGAATAATAATAGTGAAGACATAAACACTATGAAATAACACACGGAATAATGTAATCACCTTAAAAGGTGTTAAACAAATCAAAATATTTGTTATATTTTAGATTCTTCAAAGTAGCTGCGCTTTGCCTTGATGACAGCTTTGCACACGCATTCTCTCAACCAGCTTCACTTGGAATGCTTTTCCAACAGTCTTGATGGAGTTCCCACATATACTGAGCTGCTTTTTTCCTTCACTCTGCGGTCCAACTCATCCCAAACCATCTCAATTGGGTTGAGGTCGGGTGATTGTGGAGGCCAGGTCATCTGATGCAGCACTCCATCACTCTCCTTCTTGGTCAAATAGCCCTTACACAGCCTGGAAGTGTGTTAGGTTATTGTCCTGTTGAAAACAAATGATAGTCCCACTAAGCACAAACCAGATGGGATGGCGTGTCGCTGCAGAATGCATCAGACCAAAGGACAGATTTCCACTGGTCTAATGTCCATTGCTCGTGTTTCTTGGCCCAAGCAAGTCTCTTCTTCTTATTTTATTTGGGTCCTTTAGTAATGGTATCTTTGCAGCAAATCAACCATGAAGGCCTGATTCAAGCAGTCTCCTCTGAACAGTCGATGCTGAGATGTGTCTGTTACTTGTGTGTCTGATGTTGAGATGTGTCTGCATTTATTTGGTCTGCAATTTCTGAGGCTGGTAACTCTAATTGACGTATTATTATTGTTTTTGTATTTTTTAATTGAACCTTTATTTAACTAGGCAAGTCAGTTAACAACAAATTCTTATTTTACAATGATGGCCTACCCTGGCCAAACCCTCCCTTAACCTTGATAATGCTGGGCGCCGCCCTATGGGACTCCCGATCACGGCCGGTTGTGATACAGCCCGGGATCAAACCAGGGTATATAATGACACCTCTTGCACTGAGATGCAGTGCCTCAGACTCTGTGCCACTCGGGAGCCCTTATCCACTGCAGCAGAGGTAACTGGGTCTTCCTTTCCTGTGGCGGTCCTCATGAGAGACAGTTTTATCATAGCGCTTGATGGTTTTTGCGAATGTGCTTGAAGAAACTTTCAAAGTCTTGAAATGTTCCATATTGACTGACCTTGAAGTAATGATGGACTTTCGTTTCTCTTTGCTTATTTGTGTTGTTTTGCCATAATATGGACTTGGTCTTTTACCAAATAGTTATATCTTCTGTATACCACCCCTACCTTGTCACAGCACAACAGATTGGCTCAAATGCATTAAGAAGGAAAGAATTTCAACAAATTAACTTTTAACAAGGCACACTTGTTAATTGAAATGCATTCCAGGTGACTACCTCATGAAGCTGGTTGAGAGAATGCAAAGCTGTCAACAAGGCAAAGGGTGGCTACTTTGAAGAATCACAAATATAAAATATATTTTGATTTGTTTAACACTTTTTTTGGTTACTACATGATTCCATATGTGTTATTTCATAGTTTTAATGTTTTCACTATTATTCTACAATGTGGAAAATAGTCCAAATTAAGAAAAACCCTTGAATAAGTAGGTGTGTCCACACTTTTGACTGGTACTGTACATGGTTGGTTGAGGACAAAACACAAAGTTAAAGGATCCATTTTAAACACAATAGTCAATACATCGGAGAGTGAATCTCCATAAATGTGTGGAAGCGTTGGAAGATGATGTTACTTTCAGGTAATTAAACCGTCAGAAAAGGACCATATTCACCTGCTCCTTTTATGCTTCATATTTAAAGCACGTTGCCACTTTCAGTCAACTTTTTTCACCATTTAACCTTGTTAATGTATATTTATTAGCATACTATTTGGCAGTACTTTCACAGCTCACACCGATGACATCCTGCTGAAGACTCCACATCCTCTGAATGATTCATTCTGCGATAGTACTAGACTTGTCAGAGATTCATGTGTAATCCAGCTCCACTATGGTGGAATTAGCCTCTTCACTGAGCCTAAAATGTTCAGTGGGAGTGATTTCTATAAGTCTTCAACTCGGGTGAACTAAGGTAAATACAAGTGTTGAGCAGTACAAGTATGAAAATGTAATGCTGCATTCTCTCAGTAACTGCCAGTAGACATCTAGACTCACCCATTTAAAGAAGACGTCAGGAAACATCGATTTTTCTCTTTCAATTATGGAAAGCAGTGAGACTGAGATGGTCATGTGAGTTAGTCCAAACAGAACTACTGATCACAGGACATGACATGGAGGATTGCAGATGATGGTTTTAGTTGGCATTTCGCCCAACAGACATTATAGATTCCTAATGTATTTAGTCTTGGTTCATATCACCTGTCTGATACAATGAACTAGATGAGTATCTTAATAGAATAATGATGTTTTGATATCAATTCAATTGCATATTCAATATTTAGGTCAGCCACAGTTAGCCCTGTTTGTCTAACTACTTCATTCAATGTGCTGATGAACATTGCCATTCATCATTCATCAAACCGTGTTTAACATAAGACATTCTTTGCCATTCAGTTTGTTATAAGACCTCATGTCCAAACATGACAAAATGTTCCAAAAGCAAACCAGATGAATACTTTAGTTCAATGCTCCATCATTAACACAGTGACAGAATATTACCAACACATAGAGGCCAACACACAGATTTCCATCTATTTTCCCCACATAAAGGCTTTATTAACGACTCCCACTTGTCCGTTATTTAGCTGATGACTCCCACTGTTAAAACCAATCAAGTGAGAGCAGAAGTTGTTAAAAAATAGAATGAATGCTGCATGATGTTGCCGGTAAAGGACTCATGGGGCTAGTGTGTACATTGTGTCCAATCTGACTGCGTTTTGAGAAGTAGGCTACTGTGGTGATATGTTGAGAGTGTGAACCTGGATTAAGGGGAGATTTGGCAGCAGTAATCTGCTGTGTGATAGAGTGTGCCAGAACAGAACAGAATCTCCAGGAACGACTGGACCAGAGCCTCATTGTGTTTCAGGCAGGCTGCTTACAGTTAAGACAGTTTTCCCTCTTGAGGACAGAGAAAAACACTCCTGTCAATCTGACTGTGATTTTGGGTTCAAGACAAGTTTCCCTCGCCTCCTAATAACTTGGGAGTTAGGGAAATCAAAAGGCTAAACAGCTGGTAAGACTGTAAGACTCTCACTGTGACGGAAAAAACATGTCAGATTGACAGTGGAGTGGAACCCCTGGTTTGGGTAATGGTTCTCGAAAAAACTACAATATCGTTCACATAAGCTGAGCAAAGCCTATTTAGGATGTCACATGCAAGGAATCTGATCCGAATTAAAAGCATATTTGTGTTGGTGTATTTCTTCGGTGCACATGTATTTCAGTGACAGAAATAGCAAGGTGACACACAGAAATAACATTATTTCTGCAGTGAATAACATTTAATGGTAATCTCTGTACAGTGTGTGTGTGTGAGCGCGTGCGCGCAAGCACATGAGCAGGACTGCATAGCTGTATGAATTATCATATACTCCCAAATGAATCCTGTGTGATGGAGGCCAGTCCTGTTTTAAGTCGGGCCTACTGCCCTGGGGAGGGTGAGAACCACAGTGTGAAAGAAGGAGGGATGACGGTGGAGAAGAAGAATGGAGAGAGTTGAAAAGAAAGACCTGCTATCTGAGAGTATGATTTCCGATGTCTGCCATTTGACAGATAAGCCCTGGTAAGCTAAAGGGTTACTGGGAAACAGAGGCTGACAATGTTTGTGTGTGTGTGTGTGTGTGTGTGTGTGTGTGTGTGTGTGTGTGTGTGTGTGTTAGTGTGTGTGTGTGTGTGTGTGTGTGTGTGTGTGTGTGTGTGTGTGTGTGTGTGTGTGTGTGTGTGTGTGTGTGTGTGTGTGTGTGTGTGTGTGTGTGTGTGTGTGCGCTTGCCTCTGTGTGTGTTTGTGTGTGTGTTGGAAGGGGAGGCAGAGTCACAGAGGAGGGATCAGAGGACTTGTAATGAACCCCGGCTACAGAGCGAGGGACTATCTCACTTCCGGCTGGGGCCCCCATATCCACCCAGTCATATTTACAATTCTAAACAAGCCACCTTGTCTGTTGCTGCCAGGAGCAATGAAGAAAACATCTGTCAGGCCCATAGTCTTGAGGAGACAATGCTGCGAGGCAGCGAGGGAGTGATCTGAGATTCAATGTCAGCTTCTCCCTTGTCTAACCTCAGGTAGAGACGGGCCCCACGGAATGAAACGGAAAGGCCGGAAAACAGAGAGTGACAGAAATGAAGCAGAAATGAAACATTATGAATACCTGTAGAATTCTCCGATTCTCCTCCCTCCTTACCCAGAAGAATGAGCAGGGGAGCCACAGTGGGGAGCAGAAAATGTCAGAGATGATTTAGGGGGAAACAAAAGGCTTTATAGTGATGAAAACCCTGCGGCTGCCGTCAAGGAGTTGTTTTACGGTTTATCATTCCCCTGAGAAGGGCTGTGTTGTTGTTTCTCTGTGTACAAGACAGCCCATTCAGACACAGAATTCAGTTTTATTGCACTCAGCCTGTTTCATGGCATCCCGGTTCAAAACACATTCTCTCCGAGCCGCTCTGATTATTATGAGTCTGTGTCAAAAGTGCGGTGGCAGAAATGAGAGCGGAGAGAGTACACAGTAATGTGCCTATGCAGCAGAAAGCACTCCGGCATGGTGAGAGCTCCAATCTCACAGACGGGGCTCGCAGAGGGAATGTGATCCTCTCTGTCTCCCTAGGGAGCCAAATGTGCTTACAAAGGCACAGGCAAAAACACAGTTAAACAAATTAAAACCGGCCAAACAAATGGAGCGAGGAGCAATTTTCAATGGATTTGTATAAACACCCACGTCCCAATCTCCAAACTCACAGAACTCTCTAGGCTTGTCCGCAACACGTATGCTTATGAGAAATGTATAGATTAGATAGCAGGTCCCTGGGGCATTGACGTCAGCATTATATTTGAGGAGGATTCGAGTGATTGCACACACATTATGCAAGTTAGTAGCACAGGCAACATCTGGTAGGCCATCATCAATCAGTTAGACACTTGTGAATCATGAGTCATCTCTAGGTCTGTGCATTGGCCTGATGCATATCGACCCTTACAACGGGTTCATTTATACCCACTTATTAATGATTTGTAAATTCTATACAAGCAAGGAATCATTACTTCTGTATTTACCGATGGATTGCATGTTTGTTTATCAGGGATGAACGATTAGCATCGGGATGATTTACAATACTTTATAAGCTGATTATCATCACATTCTTCACATTAATGCTCCACTGCTGATCGGATGTTTCACATAGATTATTAAAGGGCATGTGAAGGATAAGCAAATGATTCCTCAATGTTTTCATGACTTTGTTACTGTTTAATGCTGATGGCTTATTGTACTGTACATGACATGGCTTGGTACAGTATATTGGCTAATGCTGCATTGGTGGTGAATAGATCGATTCATGTGCTGTACATTTAAATCCAGTTTGAATCGTTCTAATATGTTGCAGTGGAGCAGCAACGTACAGTACTATTGATGGAGTGTTTGTTTATGTTGAGGACGTTTTTCTCAGATTAGCTGGAGAGGGTGGCAAGGCTTTCATCATCAAACTGACGTGGGAGGATCTTAAATTAGTAGCAGGTGGGAACTTGCTTTAGATCAGGTACAAAAAAAACAGGTGTTGATTAGCCAGTTGACATCCTCGTCTGTTACCGCCCACCAACAACATCCCACCCTGTAATCTACAATGATAGGAGCTCCTGGGGGAAACAGACTATAGATGAGTCCTGCCTTTTCCTTGTTGTTTACTTTCCCCCTCACGCTCTTCTAAACACACACACACACACACACACACACACACACACACACACAGACAGACAGACAGACAGACAGACAGACAGACAGACAGGCAGGCAGGCAGGCAGGCAGGCAGGCAGGCAGGCAGGCAGGCAGGCAGGCAGACAGACAGACAGACAGACAGACAGACAGACAGACAGACAGACAGGCAGGCAGGCAGGCAGGCAGGCAGGCAGGCAGGCAGGCAGACAGACAGACAGACAGACAGACAGACAGACAGACAGACAGACAGACAGATAAACAGACAGATAAACAGACAGATAAACAGACAGATAAACAGACAGACAGACAGACAGACAGACAGACAGATAAACAGACAGACAGACAGACAGGCAGGCAGGCAGACAGACAGACAGACAGACAGACAGACAGACAGACAGACAGACAGACAGACAGACAGACAGACAGACAGACAGACAGACAGACAGACAGACAGATAAACAGGCAGGCAGACAGACAGACAGACAGACATGCAGGCAGATAGGCAGACAGGCAGACAGACAGACAGACAGACAAGCAGACAGATAGACAGATGGATGGATGGATAGAGAGCAAAATATATGTATGGGGTGTGTGTGTGTGTGTGGGGGGGGGGGGGGGGTTATGTTGCTCCTGTTCATCAGACCAGAGACTGGGGTATGGACTGTGGTTCCTGTCACGGCTGCCAGGTACTAAAGCCATTCTTGTGGGACGATGATAAAGCACTTTTCATGTTTGTCCACATGCACAGTAAACCTGTGGTAGGATTAACAACACATCCAGGGAATGAATGAGTGAGACAGGATCTTGAAGTGGAGTGCCAGTTAAGGCCCAAATAAAAATAGCAAAAGATATTCCCTGTTTGATGACCAATGACAAGTTCTACTAAAACCCAAATGGTTCATGATATCTAGAAAACTGGCAAATTCACTTTTCATGGAAGACTGTCTGAAAGGCAGGTTATGATCTTCAAAAACCTGACTGCAGGGTAAGTGACAGTATGCATGTAGATTCTAACCTGATGCCCACCTGTTTTTGCAGATGCCAAGAAGCCGAAGCGGGAGGGGAAGAAGAGGGAGCGCACCCCGATGGATTAGTGGTGCATCATAGGAAGCAGGAAGTGGAAGTTGATGCTTATACTGCCCTATCTCAGCATGGTTCCTATTTGTTTGTCCTGTAGGTTTATAGGGGCCTGTAGCAGCTACACAACAAAGAGTTGGATAGTAGTGATAAAATGTATTTCTTTCCTAATTTCTCATAGGAAAATATTGTAGGGGATTTAATACTCTGTGTGAATAATACAAATTAAGCATTTCTTACTAAAATGCTTAGCTTAACATTTTTCAGGGTCATTGTTGGAAAAACAAAATAGATTGGATTTTTGTTCATATTACATAACATCCTTTTTGTTTGAGGTGACAAAATTATTCTCACTCAAATAAAAAATAATTTCTTGCATGTCTTGATTTAAAGCAGCGTCAAGTTAAAACCTTGTGCAATTACTGGGGTTTTAAAGGTTATTTTGCTGGTACCCTCAACAGCAAAATTGCTAACAACTTTTCTAACAATTTTTGAGGGCATACATTAATAAGACACATAAGTACTCATTGATGTAAAGGAAATTCCTTTTCTAATGTTATCTACAGTGAAAGATGTAAACTTTTATCAGATGACTGTATACATTAGCTACTGTACTGTACAGTTGTTAGTGTGTAAGAGGTTGTGTCCAGTATTAGTTCTGGTCTTCCTGCTATTATAACTCACTTTGTAGTTCCCCCGCTCTCCAGTTGAACTCTGAGCAAAACTGTTATTGTAGTTTACAACTTGAGTTGACCTGTCCTAATTATGGATTACATTTAAAAAATAAAATAAAGTTTGAAATGATGTCCAAATATGTGTGATGTTTACTCACCCTGATTGAAGTAATTACATGTTGAGATGAAGTCATGGAGGCTTAATATGAAAGCTAAATAGAAACCTAATGTGTGCAATTTCCAATTCACGCCTAACAAGTGATACATTTCTCCACACCACTATCATTTCAATAATCTGGACGCAAAATGCCATGAAACATTTTTCATACACTTTATTTGAATTGATTTAAAAATTGAATATGGCACCATAAATCCACTGAATATGGTTAATATTTTACAGCTTCATAAGTGAGTGAGTGGCCAGTGATATTAACACTCAGCTTCATTGTCCAGAACTATTAAACAATCAACTAATGGCGCAAAGGAAACCATTAACATTGTTACTGTACATTAGGGGCGAGGGAGTATCATATTAGGACAAGGGAGGGTGAGAAGGGAAGGGAACATTCAGATAGCTATTAAACATGTGTAGACTAATGTACATTTCAACTGTACCTCATCCAAATGACATATAATGTATACTATAGAGATATATACAATTAAAATAATAGGTTTTAAACAGACACTATATCGACCGTATTAGGAGCCATGAGGCACAGTGGATGAGAGCACAATGATTCGATTTACGTACTGACGCAACTGAAAACTTAACACCCTGTACACTCGTAAGAAAAAAAAGGTGCTATCTAGAACCTTAAAGGGTTCTTCGGCTGTCCCAAAAGGAGAACCCTTTCAAAGAACTCTTTCTGGTTCCAGGTAGAACCCTTTGGTTCCAGATAGGGCTCTTTTGGGTTTCATGTAGAACCCTTTCCACACAGGGCTCTACGTGGAACCAAAAAAGGTTATCCTATTCGGACAGCTGAAGAACCTTTTGAAAGAGTGTACATTGCTGTATATACATTTTCCACAAAATAGGTTTTTATCATTTGTAATCTGTTTGTCCATTTGAAGAGATATTTCAGTGAAGTCACACCTACAATGGTTCAAAATGGTTCATTCCCTCGAGACTTTGAATATGTTTCAATAACAATTCCCCCAGATATCTGGAAGAGGTCCAGATGTTTCCAATACTACACTGCATGTTGTAGCAGCTGGTCTCACAGTTTCTCCCTACGGTCAGTCTGTGTCCCTTTTCACTCATCACTCATTTACAAGTTGAGACAAAATGGATGACGAACACACATCAGCACTTCATTGTTTGTCAGTAATGGATTTTTTTCTCTACAGATTCAGCAGGTTACCACTTGATTCTCCTCTTCAGCTGATCGTCAGTCTCACAAAGCCCAAACATGCAACAGAGTAAAAAAAAAGTGGGACAGTTGAGTGTACTTTAGTTCAGTTTTAAATGTCACACGGCAGTGGTCCGTTCTCTCAGAATTGCATTTGTTTTCTCATTCACTAAACGATGTTTCTTTCTTTCCCACCATAATATTGTCACTCCAATAAACACATGTTCAGTCTGGATGCAGTACTCATCTAACACATACTGATACACTGTTCAATTCTAGATTTTGTACAACAATATAATAGATATAGCTTTATAAAACGTGATACAAAATGTACAGTATGATG
>NC_048579.1:60707579-60922579 GCF_013265735.2 Oncorhynchus mykiss | reverse complement strand
GCTTAGCCTGAGCTGAATCAGACGTTCCGTTCTGGGAAGCTAGGAGGCTCTTACCAACACCAACCACTGAGACGTGTGACAGATGACACCCAGACATGGGTCCACTTATCAACCTGACGGATGGCTGGATTGTGAACTTGGATGGATGCCTCTCGCACACTGCTGGGCTCGTGCAGTCAAACAGATTGACTGAATTATACGTGCCAGGCTTCCAGAGGATAACCTGCATTTAAATAAGGAAGATTGCAAGGATTCAGATGATCTTCATCCTCTTCCACTTCCTTTGCCATCACTATTTCCATTAAAAGCAGAATTTATTAATAATTACTCATGACCTAAATGTTGTGTTATTTTGACGCCTCTAGTGAATTTGCAGTAGGTTGCGTTGTCTTTTATCTTTCCAATATTGGGGGCAATGTTAGTCATAACAATGTCATTAAGGGGGAGGAGACACTGGGGGACAATGTCAGAGAGAGAGAGAGAGAGAGAGAGAGAGAGAGAGAGAGACATATATATAGAGAGATAGATAGATAGATAGATAGATTAGATAGATAGATAGATAGATAGATAGATAGATAGATAGATAGATAGATAGATAGAAAATGCAAATATGATGTTCCTTATGTTTCACGGGCCTTTAAACAATGCCCTGATATAGTGGACGTCACAGTCACACAAAACGGGATCAGGAGGAAGTGGGACACTAAGTGGGATGGGAGGGGAGGGGCTGTGTAAACCGAGCACGTAATAGCCAATCTTTAATCTCCAGTAGGTGTTCCACATCATTTTATAATCTGATCAGGCTCATGGTGAGTTTCCATTAAAGGCCTGTCCCATATCTCTCTTTAAGGAGACTGCCTTAAGGGGCTGATCAATGCGGGTGTCATTTTCTGTTAAGCCCCCCTAGCAACCAACGTGGCGACCATCCCATGGCTGCTTTATATTCATTACTTAAATTGGAATACATTAGCATGTTAGAGATACATGGACTGTGTTGGAGATCAGCATACGGTGTGGACGACATATATGGACACAAATAGTATGGCACAAAACCATGGGAATTCTAGTGTCGTATTATTTCTAACATCATTAGACTGTGATCTCAAAAACACATACATAAACATTACATATGACTTCATCTATATTCATGTGATGAAACACACACACACACACACACACACACACACACACACACACACACACACACACACACACACACACACACACACACACACACACACACACACACACACACACACACACACACACACACACACACACACACACAGATGTAGATTAATTAGTACATCTAACATCGAGTAGCCCTTATAATTCACAAGGCCATGGCCTGTGATTATTGGTATATAACCCCATTCTGGGGTAACAACAGAAACATGCACTGAAATAACCTCTAAATCTATGACACTCTATCAATCACTCTACAACCTTGGTAACCCCTACCTAACGAATACAAACCACCTCTGATGACAGCAAGACAAAATACAATCCTCTTCAATCTTTCTCTTCATTATCAGTCAGGACTGACATACAACAGGCTCGTCACAGGCGGTAACATCTGCAACACAGCGGGATTAAATTCTGTTGAAAATCCAATCTCAGAGGAATATCCAACTCACCCCTGGAAAAGCACAAGATCCCTTCCTGTATAATTGAATAGGCTTTGGCTCCAAGCCCCTGCCAACTGCCACCCTCTGAATGTATTTACAAGCTCCAAGCATCAACACACTTGTAGAAAACAGGTTCATTAAGGGTTCTGAAGCTGTCCCCATAGGAGAACCCTTTTTTGTTGTCCATGTTGAACTGGGTGGAAAGGGTTCTACATGGAACGCAAAAGGATTCTACTGGATCCAAAAGGGTTCTACCTGGAACCAAAAGGGGTTCTCACAGGGTTCTCCTACGGTGACAGCCAAATAACCCTTTTTGGTTCTAGTTAGCACCTTGTTTTCTAAGAGTGTAGACCATATGACAAAAAAAAAATTCTTAATATACAATCAAATAAACATCAAATTCATAATGTAATGAATTGTTAGAGATCAAATCGCTGATCATCTAAAAGTATGTGGAAAACGAATAGCAAGCTAAATAATGTAATTGAACAATGCCTTTTTGGATGTATTTTTACATGATCTATTTATTTGTTTACTCATTTTCCACCTTTTTCTTTGGTGGGAAGAATCTACTTTTTCAAACAAGTTTCCTAACCTCAGTCCTGCGTTGTGGTGAGAGGTGACCCTGGCCAGGCCTGGTCTCTGTCCTGCTATGCCCTTCAGGGGCCACTTATGGTCCATCCCTGGAGATAGGAAGGCTCCCAGCCATATTACTCAGTCGTATATGAACATGTCAGAGAGGCAGTTTAGACAAGCTGCTCTGCTTTGTGTGCCGCCAACACAGAGTGCCACCGGCATACAGATAACAGTTTGTAGTATGTTCTGTATGTCCTTGTGCTGTCTTTACTGGCGGACATCTTCACTGAAACTGTGTGATGGATCATTCTGTCACGCTCAGACTGATGCACACACACACACACACACACACACACACACACACACACACACACACACACACACACACACACACACACACACACACACACACACACACACACACACACAGATTTTGCGTATACATTGATATATACAGGTTTCTTTTTTTTACACTGAATTTCAAACGGGAAGTTTGTGAATTCAGTCAGCCCTATTTTCCCTTAGAATTTTGTCTTGTGCAGTGCAGAGCTCTCTATCCAACTGTCCTTTTCAAGTTCGGTCTATTTGTTCTCCTGGCTGTGTGCTTCTTTGTAAGTTTTATGTCTCAACAGTTGCATCACAAATCTCATTCATCAGAGCCAAACCCAACATGGCTGTAGGATACATGTTCTCTTATGAGCCGTAGAGTAAAAACAAAGGAAAGGGACCACATCATAAACCTCTCTCTCTCTGTCACTTTCTTTCTCTCTAACTCTCTCTCTCTCTCTCTGTCACTCTCTAACTCTCTAACTCTCTCGCTCTGTCACTCTCTCTCTGTCACTCTCTCTCTCCCTCTCTCTCTCTCTCTCTCTCTCTCTCTCTCTCTCTAACTCTCTCTCTCTCTCTCTCCCTCTCTCCCTCTCTCTCTCTCTCTCTGTCACTCTCTCTCTGTCACTCTCTAACTCTCTCTCACTCTCTCCCTCTCTCTCTCTCTCTCTCTCTCTCTCTCTCTCCCTCTCCCCCTCTCTCTCTCCCCCTCTCCCTCTCTCCCTCTCTCTCTCTCTCTCTCTCTCTCTCTCCCTCCCTCTCTCTCTCTCTCTCTGTCACTCTCTAACTCTCTCTCTCTCTCTCCCTCTCCCTCCCTCTCTCTCTCCCTCTCTCTCTCTATCTCTCTCTCTCTCTCTCCCTCCCTCTATCTCTCTCTCTCTCTCTGTCACTCTCTAACTCTCTCTCTCTCTCTCCCTCCCTCTCTCTCTCTCTCTCTCTCTCTCTCTCACACACACGCACGCACGCACACACACGCACACACACGCACACACACACACACACGCACACTCGCATCTATATTCATCTAGCTGACCTAATGTTTTTGTATTGGCAGAGGAGGAGATGTTTGAATGTCTTTTTGAAAGTGACATTGCAGAGGGCATAGCAGGCGGGGTTGATGGTGCTGTTGATGTAGCACAGCCAGTAGCCGATAGTCCAGACTGTGCTGGGGATGCAGCTGGAGCAGAAGGTGTTGATGAGCACCATGACATTGTAAGGGGTCCAGGTGGCCACAAAGGCCACCAGGATGGCCATGATGGTACGGGTCACCTTCTTCTCCCGAGACGGTGGTGCTTTCTTCTTCCTGGGCGGCTGCTTGGTCATCTTCACGATTTTCCGCGCCACATGGTTCTGCTTCTCCGCGGCGGAGACGATCTCCACCGTGGCGTTGGAGGGCGTGTAGCAGTCCCCCTTGAGAGAACTGGTCTTAATCTTGATGCAGGTGAGTTTGGAGCCGCCTGCCTTGGCCCGGTGGCGGGTTGGCTGCTGAACGAGCTCGGTGTTGCAGTTTGCTCTGGATGGCACCGCTTCTTCTTCTTTGTGGTTGGACGCCGCTGCACTGCCAGATGTAGAGTCGTTGGAGCTCTCTTTCTCCTCTCCGTGGGCACAGTTCTCCCTTCCCCCGTCTTCACCCTCCATCTCCTCCTCTCCACCCGTGGTGGACGGGCCCTTGCCGTTCTGTTGTTTACCTTCGTGCTGGTTTGCCACGTCATCTGTGGCTTGGGTCGTGCCCTGCTCTGTGTCCTCTGCTGTCAGGTTGTTGTTGATGGGCTTGGCAGTATTACTGGCCCTTGCCTGCTCGTGGGACAGGGCCTCTGGGTTGGGCCCTGACGGCTTCCTGGTCTCCTTCTTTACCCGGCTTTTACTGGCTATAGAAATCTGTATGTAGAGAATGACCATGATGATAACGGGCAGGTAGAAGGCTGCGATGGCTGTGCCGAAGGTGACTGCTGCATTAGAGAAGAACTGAATGTAACACTCCCTCTCAGGCACTGTCCGCCCGCCCACGATGAACTGCCAGAAAAGGATGGCCGGGGCCCACAGAATGAAGGACAGGACCCAGGCAGCAGCAATCATCATCCCTGCCATCTTGGTGGTCCTTTTGACAGGGTAGCTGAGGGGCTTTGTGACACAGAAGTATCTGTCAAAACTGATAATGAGTAGGTTCATGACAGATGCGTTACTCACTACATAGTCCAAGGCTAGCCACAGATCACACACCACAGGCCCTAAGGGCCAGTAGCCAATCACTATGTATACTGTATACAAGTTCATGGAACACAGCCCGATGATTAGGTCAGCACATGCAAGGCTGAATAAAAAGTAGTTGTTGACAGTCTGTAGGTTCCTATTGACCTTAATGGAAAGCATGACCAGGATATTTCCAATAACGGTGACCAGGCTGAGGGACCCAGCCACCAATACGATGAACACCACCTCCACAGTCTTGTATGGGCTTTCGGGTTCAGTGACAGGCCCTGCGTCAGTGCCTTCTGAGGCATTCCAGTAGGTGAAGTTGGTGAAATTGAACATCTCCATTGCATCTGGTCTTGGGGATGTTCTTCTATTCAGTTGGAGTTCAGGCGTTGAATCGCCTTTGCACCTATGGAGGGAAACAGGAAAATAATGGATTAGATAATTAACTATCCTACATGCATACATCAAAATTCAAATTTGGGGAAACTACTGAAAACTAGGGCTACTTCCACACATATAACATAATTAACATTTATCTTTATTTAATAATAATGAATGTGTGCGACAAGATGATTAGCGGAGATGTGCTATGAAAACAAAGTTGTTTACAAACAACGATGAGGACTAATCATATTGTCGAGTTAAAACAAGACATTCAACAACTTACTGGTGGTATACTGCTGTTTAAAACAGGCCTGGTAAACAAAAACTATTGTAGCCTACATGGGAGGAGATACTTTCAGCAGGACAACGAGACAACCAGAAGTTGGAGAGGAAGCTACATACTGACAACAGTTACAAGAGAAGACCCTTTTAGTCTTAACAAAAGAAAACAACACCGGAAATGAGATGTGTTTCCACCTATTGTTTACAAAAAAACAATTGAATTGACAGACCAATTCATTTTTCTCTTGTGTTGTGTTAGGTTATCCTACATGAAATGAAATCTATTACTGGTAGGCAGTGATTATGTGTTGGCCTAACAGGGCCATGCAGACCTAGCAGGAGCTCCCCTCATCTACAGTACCAATACACTCTCTCACTATGCTGTTCCTTCCACCATTTCACTTGATGCTTTCACCCTGTACCTGATAAGCTACGTGTGTTTCAGGCAGGTAAGAGCTGGTAGTATTATATCCAGATGTGTTTCAGGCAGGTAAGAGCTGGTAGTATTATATCCAGATGTGTTTCAGGCAGGTAAGAGCTGGTAATATTATATCCAGATGTGTTTCAGGCAGGTAAGAGCTGGTAGTATTATATCCAGATGTGTTTCAGGCAGGTAAGAGCTGGTAGTATTATATCCAGATGTGTTTCAGGCAGGTAAGAGCTGGTAATATTATATCCAGATGTGTTTCAGGCAGGTAAGAGCTGGTAGTATTATATCCAGATGTGTTTCAGGCAGGTAAGAGCTGGTAGTATTATATCCAGATGTGTTTCAGGCAGGTAAGAGCTGGTAGTATTATATCCAGATGTGTTTCAGGCAGGTAAGAGCTGGTAATATTATATCCAGATGTGTTTCAGGCAGGTAAGAGCTGGTAGTATTATATCCAGATGTGTTTCAGGCAGGTAAGAGCTGGTAGTATTATATCCAGATGTGTTTCAGGCAGGTAAGAGCTGGTAGTATTATATCCAGATGTGTTTCAGGCAGGTAAGAGCTGGTAGTATTATATCCAGATGTGTTTCAGGCAGGTAAGAGCTGGTAGTATTATATCCAGATGTGTTTCAGGCAGGTAAGAGCTGGTAGTATTATATCCAGCTGTGTTTCAGGCAGGTAAGAGCTGGTAGTATTATATCCAGATGTGTTTCAGGCAGGTAAGAGCTGGTAGTATTATATCCAGATGTGTTTCAGGCAGGTAAGGGCTGGTAGTATTATATCCAGATGTGTTTCAGGCAGGTAAGAGCTGGTAGTATTATATCCAGATGTGTTTCAGGCAGGTAAGAGCTGGTAGTATTATATCCAGAGGTGTTTCAGGCAGGTAAGAGCTGGTAGTATTATATCCAGATGTGTTTCAGGCAGGTAAGAGCTGGTAGTATTATATCCAGATGTGTTTCAGGCAGGTAAGAGCTGGTAGTATTATATCCAGATGTGTTTCAGGCAGGTAAGAGCTGGTAGTATTATATCCAGATGTGTTTCAGGCAGGTAAGAGCTGGTAGTATTATATCCAGATGTGTTTCAGGCAGGTAAGAGCTGGTAGTATTATATCCAGATGTGTTTCAGGCAGGTAAGAGCTGGTAGTATTATATCCAGATGTGTTTCAGGCAGGTAAGAGCTGGTAGTATTATATCCAGATGTGTTTCAGGCAGGTAAGAGCTGGTAGTATTATATCCAGATGTGTTTCAGGCAGGTAAGAGCTGGTAGTATTATATCCAGATGTGTTTCAGGCAGGTAAGAGCTGGTAGTATTATATCCAGATGTGTTTCAGGCAGGTAAGAGCTGGTAGTATTATATCCAGATGTGTTTCAGGCAGGTAAGAGCTGGTAGTATTATATCCAGATGTGTTTCAGGCAGGTAAGGGCTGGTAGTATTATATCCAGATGTGTTTCAGGCAGGTAAGAGCTGGTAGTATTATATCCAGATGTGTTTCAGGCAGGTAAGAGCTGGTAGTATTATATCCAGATGTGTTTCAGGCAGGTAAGAGCTGGTAGTATTATATCCAGATGTGTTTCAGGCAGGTAAGAGCTGGTAGTATTATATCCAGATGTGTTTCAGGCAGGTAAGGGCTGGTAGTATTATATCCAGATGTGTTTCAGGCAGGTAAGAGCTGGTAGTATTATATCCAGATGTGTTTCAGGCAGGTAAGAGCTGGTAATATTATATCCAGATGTGTTTCAGGCAGGTAAGGGCTGGTAGTATTATATCCAGATGTGTTTCAGGCAGGTAAGAGCTGGTAGTATTATATCCAGATGTGTTTCAGGCAGGTAAGAGCTGGTAGTATTATATCCAGCTTTGTTTCAGGCAGGTAAGAGCTGGTAGTATTATATCCAGATGTGTTTCAGGCAGGTAAGAGCTGGTAGTATTATATCCAGATGTGTTTCAGGCAGGTAAGAGCTGGTAGTATTATATCCAGATGTGTTTCAGGCAGGTAAGGGCTGGTAGTATTATATCCAGATGTGTTTCAGGCAGGTAAGAGCTGGTAGTATTATATCCAGATGTGTTTCAGGCAGGTAAGAGCTGGTAGTATTATATCCAGATGTGTTTCAGGCAGGTAAGGGCTGGTAGTATTATATCCAGATGTGTTTCAGGCAGGTAAGAGCTGGTAGTATTATATCCAGATGTTTGGGGGACTGGCTCTGCAGCTCAAAGAAAATACAAATTGATCCATGTGTTTTCAGGCCCCTAGTATTTTACCTTGTTTCGTGGCCTGTAGTCTATCCCGTTAGCCTGAATCGGACAAAGCTACCAGTGTCACATTCTGACCCTACTTCTTGTGTTATTTGTTTGTTTTAGTTGGTCAGGACGTGAATTGGGTGAGCATTCTATGTTTTGTGTTTCTAGGTTGGTTTTCTGTGTTCGGCCTAGTATGGTTCTCAATCAGAGGCAGGTGTTGTTAGTTGTCTCTGATTGAGAATCATACTTGGGTAGCCTGGGTTTCACTGTTGTTTTGTGGGTGATTGTTTCCGTGTCTGTGTTTGTTCGCCACACAGTACTGGTTCGGTTTTGTTCACGTTTATTGTTTTGTATTCATTGAGTGTTCAGTTTGTTTTATTAAACGATATGGACACTTACCACGCTGCGCATTGGTCCTCCTATCCTTCTCGCTACTCCTCCTCAGAAGAGGAGTAGGAAAACCTTTACAACCAGTCTCACGGTAAAGTGTTTGGAGGGAACATGCTCTCAGAGGGAGGCTCTGCACGTTTGCTACATCTAATAGTGGTTCAGCTGATGGGCAGGGCGATCTCAATTGGTGTACAGCATCTGACTGAGTTACTCAGATTGTCTCTCTAATTTGTCACTTTGAGTAGTTGTTTTGTGATACTGGATGGTTCAGGGACCTGTTTGACTGTCACCATGCACAATTGGTTGATGTGAATGGGACTTAATGAGGAGGTATTGGCTGACAGGTCATTAACTGACACTGAACAGCTCCTTCTATCTTAGGTCCTTCTTTTAGGCTTTTTCCCCTTTAACAGTTGAACACAGCCTCTGAATAACTAGCGATACAGTAATTTACTTATCTGCTCTGACAGAAATCCCTAATCATTGCATTAGGCACAGAGCTAAGCTGGACTAATCCCCATCAAATGTGTAAGTCCACCTATTTATATGTTAAAACATCCAAACAATACAAACAGGACACACTTGTGGTACACTAGAGAGAAGTGGATTAGAGAAAGGAAGTGGATGATTCAGTGAGGATAGACTGAGGATGGGGTAGTCAGTATGTCCCTCGGCACATCTTTGTCCACCTCCAGCTAACATAAGCCTCGTCCTACACCTGAAATCTCTGCCATAACAGCCAAAGCTTTGCCCTTCCGGAATCAAATAGAGACAGTCACAAATCCCCTCTCTGCAGATCCATGGCACATAAATGTTGCTTAAGGGCCTCTAGAGAAAGTCTTCTTCTAAATGTCTCCTCACCTTGTCATGGTGACATCACCCTGCTGAAGACATTGCATTCACACTCTAGGGAGCCCAGCCAGTCAGTATTTGACATTTCCCTTGAGAGGATGGGACACAGATGCCTCATGCCTGACCCGGGGCTGCAGTCTGGCTGCTCATTTGACTAAATGGGTAACACTTTATTTATAGATGCTCTACAGACTATCAGTAACATTTCAACTAACTATCTACTAACCCTAACCGTAACCCTTATCCTAACCCTAAACTTAAGCCTTACCTTAACCCTTATTATAAACCTAACCTTAACCCTAACCCTAACCTTAGCAGGCAGTTGCTTATCAACAGAAAATGTGTTGATAGTATGACCATCTGTAAAGTATCCACACTATCCAAATAAAATGTGACCTAGATGGTATTCAACAAGTAATATTTATTTTCTCTCTAAAAGCTAAGGGTCCAAATCATTGACCTTATAAATAAAGTAGTCAAAAGTTTTTCGTCCCATGTTCATAGCACGTAATGACGACATCAACCTTGTGACTACAAACTTGTTGGATGCCTTTGCAGTTTGTTTTGGTTGTGTTTCAGATTATTTTGTGCCCAATAGAAATTAATGGTAAATAATGTATTGTGTCATGTTGGATGCTACCATAATTACGGATAATCCTGTGAATAATGATGAATGAGAAAGTTACAGTGTCAAAGATCACACCACCAAGACATGTGTCTTGCCCAACTCACGCCTCCCCCTTGAGCTTAATGAGCTGGCCTAGATTATCCCTGCTTCAGGCCTATTACCAATGGGCATTGCCCTTCCAGCCCAGTCCCGATCCCAGCATCCCACTGATACCAGTGGCGTAGAGCTCGGCGGCCGACAGCTGGAGTGGAAGAAACCTTTTTACTAAAAACCACTCAGTGGGGTGTCCAGCTCAGGGGCAGGACGACCCATAGTTCATCAGGCTCTCCCAGGACTATAAGACCAGGGAAACTATAAGACCAGGGAAACTATAAGACCAGGGAAACTATAAGACCAGGGAAACTATTCGACCAGGGAAACTATTCGACCAGGGAAACTAAACGACCAGGGAAACTATAAGACTAGGGGAACCATAATATCAGGGAATCTGTAGGACCAGGGAAACTATTAGACCAGGGGAAGCTTTTTAATTTTTAATTTCACCTTTATTTAACCAGGTAGGCTAGTTGAGAACAAGTTCTCATTTGCAACTGCGACCTGGCCAAGATAAAGCAAAGCAGTGTGACACAGACAACAACACAGAGTTACACATGGAGTAAACAATAAACAAGCCAATAACACAATAAACAAATCAATGACACAGTAGAAAAAAGAAAGTCTATATACAGTGTGTGCAAAAGGCATGAGGAGGTAGGCAATAAATAGGCCATAGGAGCAAATAGTTACAATTTAGCAGATGCAAGTAGAGATACTGGTGTGCAAAAGAGCAGAAAAGTAAATAAAATAAAAACAGTATGGGGATGAGGTAGGTAGATTGGGTGGGCTGATCGGTTAGCTGCTTAGATAGTTCACAAGGGTAAGGTTGGTAAGGGAAATAAAAGTCTCCAACTTCAGCGATTTTTGCAATTAGTTCCAGTCACTGGCAGCAGAGAACTGGAAGGAAAGGTGGCCAAATGACGTGTTGGCTTTGGAGATGATCAGTGAGATATACCTGCTGGAACGTGTGCTACGGGTGGGTGTTGTTATCATGTCCAGTGAACTGAGATAAGGCGGAGCTTTACCTAGCATAGACTTATAGGTGACCTGGAGCCAGTGGGTCCGGCGACGAATATGTAGCGAGGGCCAGCTGACTAGAGCATACAGGTCGCAGTGGTGGGTGGTATAAGGTGATTTGGTAACAAAACGGATGGCACTGTGATAGACTGCATCCAGTTTGCTGAGTAGGGTGTTGGAAGCTATTTTGTAGATGACATCGCCGAAGTCGAGGATCGGTAGGATAGTCAGTTTTACTAGGGTAAGTTTGGCGGCGTGAGTGAAGGAGGCTTTGTTGCGAAAGAGAAAGCCGATTCTAGATTAGATTTTTGATTGGAGATGTTTAATATGAGTCTGGAAGGAGAGTTTACAGTCTAACCAGACACCTAGGTATTTATAGTTGTCCACGTATTCTAGGTCGGAACCGTCCAGGGTGGTAATGCTAGTCGGGCAGGCGGGTGTGGACAGCGAAAGGTTGAAAAGCATGCATTTGGTTTTACTAGAGTTTAAGAGCAGTTGGAGGGCACGGAAGGAGTGTTGTATGGCATTGAAGTTCGTTTGGAGGTTGGTTAGCACAGTGTCCATGGAAGGTCCAGAAGTATACAGAATGGTGTCATCTGCGTAGAGGTGGATCAGGGAATCGCCCGCAGCAAGAGCGACATCATTGATATATACAGAGAAAAGAGTCGGCCCGAGAATTGAACCCTGTGGTACCCCCATGGAGACTGCCAGAGGTCCAGACAACATGCCCTTGGCCAGTTCGATGAAAACGGCTGCACAGTACTGTCTTTTATTGATGGCGGTTATGATATCGTTTAGTACCTTGAGCGTGGCTGAGGTGCACCCGTGACTGGCTCGGAAGCCGGATTGCACAGCGGAGAAGGTATGGTGGGATTCGAAATGGTCAGTGATCTGTTTATTAACTTGGCTTTCGAAGACTTTAGATAGGCACGGCAGGATGGATTTAGGTCTGTAACAGTTTGGGTCTAGGGTGTCACCCCCTTTGAAGAGGGGGATGACCGTGGCAGCTTTCCAATCTTTAGGGATCTCGGACGATACAAAAGAGAGGTTAACAGGCTGGTAATAGGGGTTGCAACAATGCGGCGGATAGTTTTAGAAAGAGAGGGTCCAGATTGTCTAGCCCAGCTGATTTGTACGGGTCCAGATTTTGCAGCTCTTTCAGAACATCTGCTGTCTGGATTTGGGTGAAGGAGAAGCTGGGGAGGCTTGGGTGAGTAGCTGTGGGGGGAGGCGGAGCTGTTGGCCGAGGTTGGAGTCGCCAGGAGGAAGGCATGGCCAGCCGTTGAGAAATGCTTATTGAAATGTTCGATTATCATGGATTTATCAGTGGTGACCGTGTTACCTAGCCTCAGTGCAGTGGGCAGCTGGGAGGAGGTGCTCTTGTTGTCCATGGACTTTACAGTGTCCCAACATTTTTTGGAGTTAGAGCTACAGGATGCACATTTCTGCTTGAAAAAGCTGTGTGTATTGGTTCCTGACTTCCCTGAACAGTTGATATCGTGGGGACTATTCGATGCTATTGCAGTCCACCACAGGATGTTTTTGTGCTGGTCAAGGGCAGTCAGGTCTGGAGTGAACCAAGGGCTACATCTGTTCTTAGTTCTGCATTTTTTGAACGTGGCATGTTAATAAGACCAGGGGAAAAATAAGATCAGGGGAAAAATAAGACCAGGGAAACTATAAGTCCAGGGGAGCTATAAGACCAGGGGAGCTATAAGACAAGGGAAACCATAAGACCAGGGAAACTATAAGACCAGGGAAACTATAAGTCCAGGGGAGCTATAATACCAGGGAAACTATAAGTCCAGGGGAGCTATAAGACCAGGGAAACTATAAGTCCAGGGGAGCTATAAGACCAGGGAAACTATAAGACCAGGGGAAAATAAGACCAGGGAAACAATAAGTCCAGGGGAGCTATAAGACCAGGGAAACTATAAGTCCAGGGGAGCTATAAGACCAGGGAAACTATAAGACCAGGGGAACTATAAGACCAGGGAAACAATAAGTCCAGGGGAGCTATAAGACCAGGGAAACTATAAGACCAGGAGAAAATAAGACCAGGGAAACAATAAGTCCAGGGGAGCTATAAGACCAGGGGAGCTATAAGACAAGGGAAACCATAAGACCAGGGGAAAAATAAGACCAAGGAAACTATAAGTCCAGGGGAGATATAAGACAAGGGAAATCATAAGACCAGGGAAACGAGAAAAAAAGTGAAGGGTTGCGCGTCACCAACCCTTCACCTGTGGACCTGGAGGTACTCCCCGTTATGGGACCTAGTGTCTCACGAGACTAAATGGTATAGTCACCATGTCATGACTTAGCCTAACTAACATCATAGACATTGCTACACACACCCCAAGCATGGGCCCACACAGTAACAGAGAGGAAGCCCTCTGTTTTATTTCGGTCAGTGAGGAAGAGGAAATCCACTCCCTGTTTTTATTTAAGCAAAGCCATTTACAATCAGTCTACTTGTCCTATGGATACCTTTGTCAATCCTAGGGTATCCAACCCAATCCTGTTCCTCCTAAAGAAACATCCTAATTATATGACCCTGCCCGTGTGGGTAAAAGAATGGAGGCTTACCTCTAACTGATGTCTTAGAAGAATTCAGAAAAAGGCTCAGCCCCCAACAACAGTGTTCCCGAAAAGTGAAGAACAAAAACAGTAAATCATTAGCAAAAAAATCCCCAAAAAGAGAGAGGTCCAAAAAATAGGCCCTGAAACAAAGCAGACCCCTTCTAACCTGCAAAGACATACAGTATAATCATGCCTCCATTACACACTCCTCCCCACAAACCGGTTACATCAAATTCATACAATACTGTAATTTCCGCTCATTCAATCACTCCCTTAAAACTGGTAACATCTGGTCCATAATGGACTGCCCCTCCTCAAACCCCCAGTCCTCGTTGTTATTCTTTGACGTCTCCTTCCAGAAGGACGTCAAAGAAGGGGGTTAGTGGAAGTTCACGTTTCACTGCACACCCCCCCTGTTCTGGTAATTCCCCGGGCTCCACTTTTGGCTGAAGGTGAAGGTGCTGACGATGGAAGTGAGCCTGCTGATGCTGCAATCCCTGGCTGACCGCGGGCGGAGCTGCTTGGCCTTCTCCTTCTTTTTTTTCTGTTTTTCACGATGAATTCCCGCCTTTATGGCCTTTTGCTCCCTCTGACCGAGAATTAGCTGTAGCTCAGCAGGAGTGAGAGTTACATACAACCCCCGAGTCACGGCACATGCTCACCTCTCACCATTACCAATAACAGGGGAGGTTAGTATGTCTTGGGGGTATGACCGTTGACCCTGTGTAACTTTTTCACTCATCATTATTCACAATTAATTTCTCCATTGTTTTCAGCATACAATATAGCTCAGTATTTGAATTCTTTATTTTATACAGTCTTTATTGCTCATCTTTATCAAGGGTGTCAATCATTTCTGAACTCACTTTATATCCCCCAGTGATTGGTGCTGAGGCACAAAACGTGACAGAGAGATAATGGTGCCATCCCAGCCTGTGAGGTGGATAATGACTCCCTTGCAGTCGTTGACTTTGTTTTCTATTGCCCTGTCATGTACACCGTTTTCTCCTTGGCTAAAACATATTTTTTAATGTTAGATTATCTTATGAATATATCTATATTTGTATTGCCTTCCTGTGATTTGTGGTGTAGTCCCATCTCCCATGTCATTGATTTCCACTGTCCCCATTTCCCCATGTTTAGTGTGTTTTTTTAAACGCCAAGGAGAGCCAGTTGCCACTGTGGGGTGGATGTGTGAATACATGAGTTGAGTATTGTTCCACCATTGGACTTTGCTGCTCCTGGAGCTGGATCACTAGAGCTGAAAATTGCCTGTGCCCCTTTGGGAGGCAGGGAGGGCCAACCTCTCCCTTTTTCTGCATTTGTGTGGGTATCCTTCCCTTTCTCTTCACTGTCTAACAAGTCAGATCACCAGTATGCAAAACCAAAAGAAAAGTTTTCTTCCGAAATCTAATAAATCAAATTGATCGTTTTGACCAAGATTTTTTTTTTTAGGCATACTTTCCAGGTCACATTTGTTAGATTCACAAGAGATATTCTGTCTTCACCTATGTCTTGGGAGACACACAAACATCATTTCATCTGGATTCTGTATAAAACATGCAAGGGAATGTGATTACAGATGTGCGGGTTATTTAGCTGCACTTAAAGTGATGCATTATGCTGACTCCCCAGGGTACAGATTCTCATTCCCATCTCCGAGCACTGATTCAAGGTAAAGCCCAGGGCAGTTACCCCCTGTTTCAGATGATTAGATGCGTTTTTATTGCCTGCTCTCCATGGGAATACACAGGGTTAAGGCCTTTGTTTACTGCGCTGTTTGTGGTGAGGCATGCATGGAATACACAGGCCTTCCTCGCTGCACCACAGCCGGAAATTCTTTTCAGGATAATAAAATGTTTTCAGTGTACACTTAAATGACTAAAATCAGATATAAAGTAGGTAGAAAAACAGATAATGAGAACTAACAATCTCCTAAATTAAAGTCAAGGAGAACCCCATTCATTTTGTTATAATGTTTGAGTCACTCAGCATAAGAACATGACAGAAGCCGTGGCAAAATGTATAGAAATGCAGGAAATAAGCTTTAAAACACATCTCTGCGGCCAAGAGAACGGCCTCAAAAATGTTAGCTCAAATATTTTTAAATCATGGTCAGATTTGCCAAATGGAGGGCGAGGGTGTCACGTTCTGACCATCGTTCTTGTGTGTTTTCCTTGTTTTAGTGTTGGTCAGGACGTGAGCTGGGTGGGCATTCTATGTTGTGTGTCTGGTTTGTCTTTTTCTATGTTTGACCTGATATGGTTCTCAATCAGAGACATTGTTTCTGATTGGGAACCATATTTAGGTAGCCTGTTTTGTGTTTCGGGTTTTCATGGTTCTTGTTTTTGTAGTTTATTCATGTATAGTTTCGTTATTAAAGAACCATGAATTATAACCACGCTGCGTTTTGGTCCGCCTCTTTCACCAGAAGAAAACCGTTACAGAGGGAGAGCTCTGTGGGCAGTAAAGGTGTTCTAGAGCTTTTTTCCCTCTCTGGTTGCACATGTGACATGCTTGTAGAAATGAGGTAAAATTAATTAAAGTCCCCAGCCATCTGGAGCACACTTCTGGATGAGCATTTTCTTGTTTGCTTATGGCCTTATACAGCTCGTTGAGTGCGGTCTTTCAACCAGCATCGGTTTGTGGTGGTAAATAGACGGCTACGAATAATATAGATGAGAACTCTCTTAGTAGACAGTGTGGTCTACAGCTTATCGTGAGTTATTCTAACTCAGGCAAGCAATACCTCAAGACTTCTTTAATATTTAACATTGCGCACCAGCAGTTATTGACAAATAGACCCCCCCCCCCACCCCTCGTCTTACCAGACGTAGCTGCTCTGTCCTGCCACTACATGGAGAAGCCAGCCAGCTCTGTATTATCTGTGGCGTCGTTCAGCCACGTCTTGGTGAAACATAAGATATTACAGTTTTTAATGTCTCGTTGGTAGGACAGTCTTAATCGTAGATCATCCAGTTTTTTTCCAATGATTGCACGTCAGCCAATAATATGGAGGGAAGTGGTGGTTAACCTACTCATCGGCAAATTCTTACAAGGCACCCCGCCCTCCTCCCCCTTTTACTCCATCTTTTCTTCAAGCTGATTACGGAAATTTGGGCCTTCGCGTCGGAAAACATCTTCATCCAGTACACAGTGAGTAATCGCTGTTCTGATATCCAGAAGCTCTATTTGGTTATAAGAGACGGTAGCAGCAACATTATGTACAAAATTAGTTACAAACAATATGAAAAAACAAACAAAAAAGCACAGCTGTTTAGGAGCCTGTAAAATGGCAGCCATCCCCTCCGGCGCCATGTTTCCTCAGCATGGAAATGTCTGAGCAGGTGTGACAAAGCATACAGTTCACAGGCGCCGCTGAAGTGGCAGAGTGGACAAAAAGCACGAGGGGTTAATGGAGAGTTGACAAGCAGTAAATGACATTCAAGCCTGTGGAAAAACACTCTGGGGTGTGCAAACACTGTCTGCTATCCTCTCCAGAGAACACCTCCTCATCAGCTTTGGTCAGTCCCCACATTGAGGGTTAACAGAATCATTAAAACACCTCTGCTCTCCCTCCATTGCTTCCATTGCTTTAGATCACGTGTCAAACTCATTCCACAGAGGGCCGAGTGTTCCGCTCCAACCTTGGACTTGATTGATGAATTAAGGTCACCTATTAGTACGGAACTTACATCACCTGGTTGTCTAGGTCTTCATTGAAAGGAAAGAACAAAAACCAGCAGACGCTAGGCTCTCTATGGGTTGAGTTTGACCCCCTGCTTTAAATAAACCCTCTCTACTCCTTAGAAGATGAAGAGCCCACAATCTGACCTTTACATGCCACTTCCTAGAAATTACATTCATCCTGATTTACCACAAATGATACTTCCGGTATATCAGGTCTGTCAGTTTAAGGTGCCCTCTATTTCTCTCCCCTGTCTGCACGGCTCTCTGAGAATGCACATAGATTTGCCTATTGATATTCTGGCTAGTTTTCTACAGCAGTCTCCAACGCCATCTGTGAAAAATGACAGTGTCATGTACGACCTCTGTCATCTTGTCAGACCACACCACCAATAGGGCTCTGCTGATTTACAGCATTAGAGGAGGAGCTCTTTATACAGGAACAACTTAGCAAATGCCACAAAATAGATCTTGGACAATGTAATTCAAAGGTTCAACTCATAGGTCATTCCTGAAGATGAAGCATTAGCTAACTATAGGACTAACTAATGTTGTCCTTCCTAACCCAGTTATGCAAATCACCACAGTATGACAGTATGAATATGCAAAGTTGTTTTTGTCAGATGAAGGGCAAGAGAAATATAATCTATTCCCTTAGCCTACTTTCACTTGGTAACAGTTTCTGAGCCAGGTCAAAATTGCTATGAAAAACCAAGATGCACACAGCCCAAATTCTAATGACAAAAAAAAACAAAGTCCTCAAGCAGATGAGTCAATTTCCTCCTGTCACATTGTGTCCCTGTGTGACTGCCGCCACTAGACAAACACAATCACGCTACTTACCCAAATGCTACCAATATTTCCTTTCACTACACGTTACTGCATTCATAATTTACCTGCAACTGAAAAATACTGGATGTATGTTTCCTGTGTTAGATGAGCAGTAATTAGCAGTCTTTCCATTCTTTGTTTATTGGTGAAGTTCGGTGCATTTTCAGTAATCTTGCGATCATTTAAAATCTAAACTAGATACCATGTTTTTGGGGTTAGGACAACCATTGTTTATGCACTGAAAGAATACAGACCTGTACAAACAGGGATACTTCAGTCAAATTAGGCCTATGTTCAGACTTCATAACACAGCAAGACTTCTGACACGGCAGAAAGTAAGAGTTATTACCTCTAGTTAAATCTTGTTTTGGCTCATCCTCTGTGGAAAATGTCCCAGGTGTCATTGTTGGCAGAAAGATGTGCCATTTTTTCCACTGGGCTACAAGGACAGTAGCGGCACCCCTGAAATAGCTCATTATCAACAGGCAGACATATTAACGGTAACATCTGGCAGCCAGGTCATTACTCTGCTGGAGTGCCGTAGGCGACAACTGCCAGGACAGGCATCATGTTTGGGAGGGGGTAATGGCACGGAAAGAATGTGCACAATGGTAACTGTCACTGGTACACCTTGATGGGCTAACACTCTAAAAACAGACACTTCCCATCAGCTTGTCACTATATTTACAGTATTCTTCCCGGCAGTGCTAACGACTGGCAAAAAAACTAATATTAGTTTTTGAATCGAAAGATAAGTAAATCCTGCTGTGGCACGTAGCAAGATATAGTGCTGGGTTCAGCCTCATTGGAGAAGACCGAGGTATCCTGGAAAACAGAATCACTACAGGGTTGTGCTTGGCTGAGGCTACGGTCATGAAACCCATTACACTTGGTAATGTGACGCTCTACATGGCCACTGTCATCAGTTGAGCGTATCTCCCAGGTACTACGCTCCCGTAGAGAATGACAATATATCCCGTTTCCTTTTTTATACTGCTGGGGGACTCTCCTGTTGTCCACAGCCATCCATACTATGCATGGCAATGAGTGGGCCTGCCACTGGCTCATTGTGGTTTTCACACGGTGCCGCACCGTCTCTCCCCTCTCTGTCTCATGGGTGTTTGTGGCTCAGTAGTCGTATCAGGTTGCAGAAATAACCCATTGGCCCTGCCCTGCGCTGGGGCCTCCTCTATAAAGCTTGGTTCCATTACGCCATGTTCTACTGTGAAGGTCCAGAGCCAGCTGTCTCAAGGGTACAGGGAGAGGAACAGGTGTCTGGATCTTTTACAGATGCTGGGAACAAACTTGGAGCAACATGGAACTAGGGAATTAATGGAAACAATTTGGTCTAGTAATTAGATTATGGAAATGAATCACACCTGGTGTGAAGGAGCACATCCTCCAATCTGATGAACAAAGTCTTCAGTGATTATGAATAGAGCAATCTACAGTACACTACATATACACAAGTATGTTGCCTATTTCAGCCACACCCTTTGCTGACAGGTGTATAAAATCGAGCACACAGCACACAGCAATGCAATCTCATTGTCAGTAGAATGGTCACTGAAGAGTTCAGTGATTTTCAACGTGGCACCGTCATAAGATGTCACCTTTCCAACAAGTCACTTGTTGGAAAGGTGACTCTGCCCTGTTCCAGTGAAGGGAAATCTTAACGCTACAGCATACAATGACATTCTAGATGATTCTATGCTTCCAATCTTTGTGGCAACAGTTTGGAGAAGGCCTTTTCTTGTTTAACATGACAATGCCCCTGTGCACAAAGCGACGTCCATACAGAAATGGTTTGTTGAGATTGGTGTTGAAAGAACTTGACTGGCCTGCACAGAGCCCTGACCTTAACCCCATCAAACACCTTTGGGATGAATTGGAACACTGACTGCGAGCCAGGCCTAATCGCCAAACATCAGTGCCCGACATCACTAATGCTGCTGTGACTGAATGGAAGCAAGTCCCCGCAGACAATGTGGAAAGCCTTCCCAGAAGAGTGGAGGCTGTTGTGACAGCAAAGAGGGAATCAATCACATATTAATGGCCATGATTTTGGAACGATACGTTCGACGAGCATGTGTCCACATACTTTCGGTCATGTAGTGTACGTAAGGACTTTGGAATGTGATGATTTGGCGAATCGTTAGTATGGTGGTTTTGAGGATCTATAACGACTCTAGTCTCATTCTGTGCATTGCCTTTTCACTGCATTAGCTCATCTCTTTCTCTCTCTCTCTGAATGTGTTACATTGAGGACATCAATTGACTTTGGGTAATGAGCCCTTATCGTACGAGTGCAGTCAGTTGTTGTACAGTGCATGGTTCAGTCTCATAATGTGTGGGATGTGGAGGACTCAATGCACAATCCACTTTATGGGAGAGACAAGGACAAGAGATATGCATTCAGGTCAAGATGGAATGCTTCCTTTAGTAGATTAAGGCCATTCGAAATGCCTCGTCTGAGTGGTTTTACTCTCAGCACCAAAATACCAAAGTCATGACTCGTGGAGTACTTTAAGGTTTATGCAAATATGAACTGCCAGGACATCTTGGTGATTGGATGAGTCAAGTGTTATTTGAGAGTGCACAGTGAATTGCACACCGGATTCAGCATGGTACTCAGGGGACAGTCTTTCCCAGAATGTGTAATTAAATGTTAACTTTCTGGTAGGTACTATGATTTACCTGTCATACAGCACAAGCGGAGTCCTCTCACACATACAGTGCATTCGGAAAGTATTCAGACTTAAAATAAATAATATGTATGTCACAGCCTTATTCTAAAAATGATTAACTAAGTGTTTTTCTTCATCAATCTACACACAAAACCCCATAATGGCAAAGTGAAAACAGGTTTTTCAAAACAGAAATAACTTATTTACATATGTTCTCAGACCCTTTGCTATGAGACACGAAATTGAGCTCAGGTGCATCCTGTTTCCATTGATCCTCCTAGAGATGTTTCTACAACTTGACTGTAGAAACATGATTGTAGATTTGGAAAGGCACACACACGTCTATATAAGGTCCCACAATTGACAGTGCATGTCAGAGCAAAAACCAAGCCATGAGGTTGAAGGAATTGTCCATAGAGCTCAGAGACAGGATTGTGTCGAGGCACGCATTTCTGCAGCATTGAAGGTCCCCAAGAACACAAAGGCCTCCATCATCCCCGGGCGTCGAAGACGTGGATGTCGATTAAGGCAGCCCCCCGCACCTCTCTGATTCAGAGGGGTTGGGTTAAATGCGGAAGACACATTTCAGTTGAATGCATTCAGTTATACAACTGACTAAGTATCCCCCTTTCCTTTCCTTTCCATTCTTAAATGGAAGAAGTTTGGAACCACCAAGACCCTTCCTAGCGCTGGCCGCCGGCCAAGCTGAGCAATCGGGGGAGAAGGGCCTCGTTCAAGGAGGTGACCAAGAACCGGATGGAGCTCCAGAGTTCCTCTGTGGAGATGGGAGAACCTTCCAGAAGGACAACCATCTCTGCAGCCCTCCACCAAATCAGGCCTTAATGGTAGAGTGGCCAGACGGAAGTCACTCCTCGGTTAAAGGCAACTTGACAGCCCGCTTGGAGTTTGACAAAAGGCACCTAAAGGACTCTCACACCATGAGAACCACGATTCTCTGGTCTGATGAAACCAAGGTTGAACTCTTTGGCCTGAATGCCAAGAGTCACATCTGGAGGAAACCTGGCACCATCTCTACGGTGAAGCATGGAGGTGGCAGCATTTCAGTTTTTATGTTTAATATATTTGCAAACATTTCTGAAATCCAGTTTTTGTGTGGTATTGTGTGTAGATTGATGAGGGAAAAAACAATTTTACCCATTTTAGAATAAGGTTGTAACGTAACAAAATGTGGGAAAAGCCAAGGGGTCTGAATACTTTCTGAATGCACAGTACATAATCAGTATAATGGAGTTTATTCTACTTCAATCACACATGGAATCTTAACCTTGTAAGCTGATTGAGTAACAGCAATCATTTAAATTCACACCATTGATATAATAAAGCATTAAAACGTTTTTCTCAAATATAGGCTTCCTCTTTAAAGAGAACACAGGACGCCTGTGTCGTTCTCCTTGCCATGATGTCACTCTCACTCCTTCTCTGTGAATCAGCGTGGCTGTCTACTCAATCTTAATTGCCCTGTATAGTGTTCTGCCAGCATCGCCGTCACCACGCTCCTGTCCTCTCCCTGTCCCCTCTCTGTGTCCTGCTTGTGATGTATTGCTCCTGCACTCTCCGTAGATGGAAAGTTCTGCTGCTCATTAAGATGGAGGAAGATAGCAGGAGTGGAAGGAAAGGCAGACGAAAGGAAGGAGATAAAACATGGGCCTGTTGGATTTGTTCCACTTCATTGTTTTCGTATTTTCAGCCTCTTCCTCTACCTTTCTCCTTTGACGCAGAGCTTGACGACAAAGCCAAGCTACATTGTCCTTGAGCAGGTTGTTCCATTCACATGAATGTTCTTGCCTGCTTTCCTAGCTCCTCCCGTTTGCACAGGTCAGATAGAATAGATGTATAACACATAGGAATAGGTCTAGGGAAAATGTGCTATAGTTAAAGGGAATACCTATAACCATACTACCCTGTTCACATTACTTGGCAGTTTTTCCAACAGGTTCAAGTTGTCTCTGAACCGCACCTTTTGTTCTGTAGCTTGACTCATTTTGTTACCGCCAGGTACAATCCAGGACACACACTTGCAACCTGTCTAGTTCCCTCATTGGGTTGTGGGAATTGCGGTTCAAGAATCATTGATGTATGAAGGTTTTCTGTGGTCATTGACCTGCAGTAGAATCTGTCTAACACTTGTAAAGAGACAACTTCAACTGTGTCAGATAAGGGAGGAACAAAATGTGCAACATGCCAGACAAGTGGGCGACAACATTCCCTTGCAGTAATCTCCAGCCCAAAGCCCTGTGGGGTGTGATGTGTGACTGGAAATGAAACAGGCTGAAGGAAGCTAATCCACGGAATACAACCTTGATCCAAGCATCAGATTCCCAATGCACAGCACACAGACACTAAGACTTTGAGAGGCGATGTCAAGACAGGTGGGAGCAGAGAGGGTGATCGTGAGAGTAATCACTTAGGTAGGTCTTATCTCTGCTTCATCTTACTGTCATTACCTCTCATTCCCCTCCCAATGCAACAGCCTCAGTATAGATGAATACATGACAGGTTGTATATAACCCGACCACGCATGCTGCTATTAGCACAGACTCAAAAAGAAGATGGAATTCACACGGTACCTCAGAGCCTGTTAATGGGATTTCTCACATTGTATGCTCTCCTGACCTTAAACACGCCTGCATAGTGTGTTAATCAGCTTCCATCAGTCCCTCAACATTGTCTGCTCTCCTGACCTTAAACACGCCTGCATAGTGTGTTAATCAGCTTCCATCAGTCCCTCAACATTGTCTGCTCTCCTGACCTTAAACACGCCTGCATAGTGTGTTAATCAGCTTCCATCAGTCCCTCAACATTGTCTGCTCTCCTGACCTTAAACACGCCTGCATAGTGTGTTAATCAGCTTCCATCAGTCCCTCAACATTGTCTGCTCTCCTGACCTTAAACACGCCTGCATAGTGTGTTAATCAGCTTCCATCAGTCCCTCAACATTGTCTGCTCTCTTGACATTAAACACGCCTGCATAGTGTGTTAATCAGCTTCCATCAGTCCCTCAACATTGTCTGCTCTCCTGACCTTAAACACGCCTGCATAGTGCGTTAATCAGCTTCCATCAGTCCCTCAACATTGTCTGCTCTCCTGACCTTAAACAGGCCTGCATAGTGTGTTAATCAGCTTCCATCAGTCCCTCAACATTGTCTGCTCTCCTGACCTTAAACACGCCTGCATAGTGTGTTAATCAGCTTCCATCAGTCCCTCAACATTGTCTGCTCTCCTGACCTTAAACACGCCTGCATAGTGTGTTAATCAGCTTCCATCAGTCACTCAACATTGTCTGCTCTCCTGACCTTAAACACGCCTGCATAGTGTGTTAATCAGCTTCCATCAGTCACTCAACATTGTCTGTTCTCCTGACCTTAAACAGGCCTGCATAGTGTGTTAATCAGCTTCCATCAGTCACTCAACATTGCTTATTGTTTATTTATTTTGCTCTATTGGACCCAACATTATTACACTTGGCTACATATTTTCACCAATACCAGGTATTCTTGATCAAGTCTTCTCAAAAAGATGCTAATGAATGTCCTAATACTCATTGACAATGTCAGAACAAGCTTTCAAAATTGCTCAAAAACAAACTCCAATTAGCTCAGTCTCGAAAGCCCCACTATATATTTCACAGGCACTGTCATAAATTAATCATGCTGTATATTAAACACTTCAGTTTCCCACTTTTCTCTCAACTCATTTGCATTACAGAGAGGAATGCAGGAATAGCTGTCCAAAACGGTTACTGCTTCGTTAAATGATGTTCACAGAGTTTACTAATAGTGACTGATTTCTTAGACAATGATCACATAGTTTACTTTTCAAACATGAACGTCCACAGGGGAAGAAGTGCAACAGAGATGTTTGAGCAAATCCTATAATTGAGCCAGGTAAGCAGTACGATCAAGGGACTTTCCACTGAGAAAGATCAGCCTCTGTATTTATGAAGTCGATATAGTCTTGTCTTAGGTTTTCATGGGACCACAAGCAAACAGTTCTTCAACAGGGACGGACAAACCAATAAGCCGTGAAGCCAGAACAAAATCAGCCTTATTAATTAGGAATGTGGATGCAACAAGAACTTATGATGCAGCGCTTTGGCAATTTGAAGACACAAGGTCTCGGCCGCAAAGTTAGCCTCCCTCAGCTCTCTTGCTCTCTCTATCTTTCACTGTTAGTCTGTAATGCTTTTGCCAATTGTCCTTTGTAAGAGGATGAGCAGAAGAGAGAGGGGGGGGGGGGATTCATTGGCAAACATCCAGTCAAGATAGGGTAAACAACAAACATTACAAACTGATATTGATCAAAGTCTAAGAAACGAGACAGTGCAAGCAAAAGGTTGGACATTAAGAGAAATGGTCGATCCACGGGGGGAGAAGAGCTGGATGGAAATACTTCATAACAGTAGCCTGTTTTGTTTTCTGAGATGGGGCTGTGAAAATGATGTGGCATTTTCCAAGCTAAATGAGCTCTGAGGAAAATGGAGGCTACATTGTCGTATTAGTCAGTCTCATCTGCGGCTACAGTACGTGATCGGCAGAGACCTATAAATGATAGACGTTAAAAGCTGTTTTATGTGACAATGGAAGTACCTCATAGCCTCACAAAGGCCAGTAGCCCCTTTTGAACATGGTAACACAAGTGATGAAAAATGAAAGAGGCAGAATTCTCTTTCTCTAACTTTTAAGCTTTGAACACAATTGACCTATTACTCCGGTGGGGGAGATAATAGATTCGGATTAATTCAAATGCATGCAGCCCTTTCTGCAAAAGCCAGACGAGGATCCATCCTTCACAGAGAAATTGCTGTGATTTTGATCCCCCTCTTTGTAATGCAATTCAGATGAGGGTAACTGAAAAATGATAATTGACCAGAATGAAAAAGTCCTTGTCTCTTGAGATTAAATTCACTTCTGTCTCAGCCATTGGTGGCAAGGCCAACTGACCAGTGTAATGGTAGTGAATCAGTCAAACACAGAGAAAAGTTGACAAGCTGAACTGTGAGGTACTTCCATTTTATCTGTAGTCTAACATCCCTAATATTTCTGTTAGAAAAAACATGATTTTAGTAGTTTTCTTACATAGTATGATGGTAGATGATCTATTATTGTACAACACATTCGGTAATGTATATAAGTGTTTACAGTATAGCAGCACTTCCTTCACACGCAAAAAATATGAAAATGACCCTTTTAAAAAATAGTTAATCTTGTTTCCTTTATGTTAGTAACATGTGCTCTCCCCAGGAACGCTAGCTGTTAGATGTTCCAGTGTTACCGGGAAAGCATCAAAAGGAACACGGCAATGCAACATGTTACAGTGTTACCGGGAAAGCATCAAAAGGAACACGGCAATGCAACATGTTACAGTGTTACCGGGAAAGCTTCAAAAGGAACACGGCAATGCAACATGTTACAGTGTTACCGGGAAAGCATCAAAAGGAACACGGCAATGCAACATGTTACAGTGTTACCGGGAAAGCATCAAAAGGAACACGGCAATGCAACATGTTACAGTGTTACCGGGACAGCATCAAAAGGAACACGGCAATGCAACATGTTACAGTGTTACCGGGAAAGCTTCAAAAGGAACACGGCAATGCAACATGTTACAGTGTTACCGGGAAAGCATCAAAAGGAACACGGCAATGCAACATGTTACAGTGTTACCGGGAAAGCATCAAAAGGAACACGGCAATGCAACATGTTACAGTGTTACCGGGACAGCATCAAAAGGAACACGGCAATGCAACATGTTACAGTGTTACCGGGAAAGCTTCAAAAGGAACACGGCAATGCAACATGTTACAGTGTTACCGGGACAGCATCAAAAGGAACACGGCAATGCAACATGTTACAAAAAGGAACACGGCAATGCAACATGTTACAGTGTTACCGGGACAGCATCAAAAGGAACACGGCAATGCAACATGTTACAGTGTTACCGGGACAGCATCAAAAGGAACACGGCAATGCAACATGTTACAGTGTTACCGGGACAGCATCAAAAGGAACACGGCAATGCAACATGTTACAGTGTTACCGGGAAAGCATCAAAAGGAACACGGCAATGCAACATGTTACAGTGTTACCGGGACAGCATCAAAAGGAACACGGCAATGCAACATGTTCCAGTATTACCGGGAAAGCATCAAAAGGAACACGGCAATGCAACATGTTACAGTGTTACCGGGACAGCATCAAAAGGAACACGGCAATGCAACATGTTACAGTGTTACCGGGAAAGCATCAAAAGGAACACGGCAATGCAACATGTTACAGTGTTACCGGGAAAGCATCAAAAGGAACACGGCAATGCAACATGTTCCAGTATTACCGGGAAAGCTTCAAAAGGAACAAAGAAATGCAACATGTTCCAGTGTTACCGGGAAAGCATCAAAAGGAACAAAGAAATGCAACATGTTCCAGTATTACCGGGAAAGCATCAAAAGGAACACGGCAATGCAACATGTTCCAGTATTACCGGGAAAGCATCAAAAGGAACAAAGAAATGCAACATGTTCCAGTGTTACCGGGAAAGCATCAAAAGGAACAAAGAAATGCAACATGTTCCAGTATTACCGGGAAAGCATCAAAAGGAACACGGCAATGCAACATGTTACAGTGTTACCGGGAAAGCATCAAAAGGAACAAAGAAATGCAACATGTTACAGTGTTACCGGGAAAGCATCAAAAGGAACAAAGAAATGCAACATGTTCCAGTATTACCGGGAAAGCATCAAAAGGAACACGGCAATGCAACATGTTACAGTGTTACCGGGAAAGCATCAAAAGGAACACGGCAATGCAACATGTTCCAGTATTACCGGGAAAGCATCAAAAGGAACAAAGAAATGCAACATGTTACAGTGTTACCGGGAAAGCATCAAAAGGAACAAAGAAATGCAACATGTTCCAGTATTACCGGGAAAGCATCAAAAGGAACACGGCAATGCAACATGTTACAGTGTTACCGGGAAAGCATCAAAAGGAACAAAGAAATGCAACATGTTACAGTGTTACCGGGAAAGCATCAAAAGGAACAAAGAAATGCAACATGTTCCAGTATTACCGGGAAAGCATCAAAAGGAACACGGCAATGCAACATGTTACAGTGTTACCGGGACAGCATCAAAAGGAACACGGCAATGCAACATGTTACAGTGTTACCGGGAAAGCATCAAAAGGAACAAAGAAATGCAACATGTTCCAGTATTACCGGGAAAGCATCAAAAGGAACACGGCAATGCAACATGTTACAGTGTTACCGGGAAAGCATCAAAAGGAACACGGCAATGCAACATGTTACAGTGTTACCGGGACAGCATCAAAAGGAACACAGCAATGCAACATGTTCCAGTGTTACCGGGAAAGCATCAAAAGGAACACGGCAATGCAACATGTTCCAGTGTTACCGGGACAGCATCAAAAGGAACAAAGAAATGCAACATGTTACAGTGTTACCGGGAAAGCATCAAAAGGAACAAAGAAATGCAACATGTTCCAGTATTACCGGGAAAGCATCAAAAGGAACACGGCAATGCAACATGTTACAGTGTTACCGGGAAAGCATCAAAAGGAACAAAGAAATGCAACATGTTACAGTGTTACCGGGAAAGCATCAAAAGGAACAAAGAAATGCAACATGTTCCAGTATTACCGGGAAAGCATCAAAAGGAACACGGCAATGCAACATGTTCCAGTATTACCGGGAAAGCATCAAAAGGAACAAAGAAATGCAATACGTGTATTTTTTTTTCAGTCAGACTGTCTGGGCAATTCAAAGGCACTTTATAAGCATTTCGAAGTGTTCACCTACTCACTGTACTTCTTGGAGCACAATTTTGCGCTTTTGTGCTTGTAATATATCCCAACTAATAGTTATATCTTTCTTAGACCATCAATGGAGTAAAGAAAATGTTCCAACTCTGCCATTTGCCTGAAAGAAGTCTGCAACCTTGATTTCCAAGTAAGTAACCTTTTCACTTCTATCAAGTTGAAATGTCATCCTAACAGAAGTAGCTGTGTTTGCTGGTATACCTAAAGATAGCTCTGCAATGCTGCTATAGGGCACCACCATTCACCGGGTCAGATTAAAAAAGGGAAGGAGCGAAAAAGACTGGAACCATGTGCAGGTAAATGAATTGAAACTTTTAGTGTAGGTGATTTGATATGGTATAGCTGTGTGTATACTGTACACTGTATATCTCTGGTAACGACACAGGCGTCACACATCAGAAATTACATGCATCATTCAAGTTTAAAGTTTTAATGACACATGCGCAAGTACCTTTGAAATGCCTTTCTTTGCTAGTTCTAACCCAGTGGTCACCAACCAGTCGATCACCAAACATTTCTGTAAAAAACCCAATGATAAAGCCTTGCATTCCTATTGGTTTTATTCTATTCACAGTGTTGATGGTAGGTGCATTTGATTCAGCAGCCCTAGCTCCGGGAAGGCAAAGTGTTCACATTTTCAACCATTTCATGTGTCTGGAGGTAGAACTCCGCCTTCCCGGCAGGCCCACTGAGCAAATCAAGTGCACCTATAGGCCTACCGCTTGCCAATCAGATAGCTCATATCACCTTGTCTGCACAGTTTCCCCGAGCCATAGACTGTAAAAAAGATGCCTGGAAGGCAGCGAAGTTGATAATGTGAGACTTCAAAACGTTTAAAACCATTACTAGAGAGAGACTCAACGAATACAACAAAGGAGCTGCTGTTTTTATGAGTAGGTTCATGTTTAAGTTGTTATTCAGCACTGTCAACACTTTCTTCAGCACTTTTATAAGCCATAAAATGGGCATTCTCCCTACTTCCACTCACGCTACAACCATCACTGCAGCTGTAATGAATGAGTAGCAAAGTGTTTCAATAAGCTCGGGTTGTTATTATTAGTGCCTTGTGTCTTTTTACATATCGAAGAACAGTTCACTTTCTCTGGTCATAGGAGTAACAACATGAATTGGTGCATGAAGCAGAAGTAATAGTGTGACTTCAGTTTCGTCATCAGCTGGAAGACTGTGTCCCCTTCTCTCAGGGGAGGGCGGGAGAGAGGAGGGACGGTAAGTCTGGGGAGAGGCAGCCTCACTGCTGCTCACTCCATTCCTCAGATGGACCCATCAGATGCAGGCCATCAGTCCAGTAAAACAATAAGCACATTGTGATGCTCACTCAGCTGTGCCTCACAAGTAATACCACACAAACTCTATTACCAGGGTGATCATATACCTACAGTTTTGAAATACAGTTTCAAAATGGTCTGAGAAGAACAACATTGGCAGGGCAATCCAAGCTTAGCCAATATGTAGTGATAATGTATTGGGTCTATAACATACCGCACAAACCTCATTGCTACAGAACTGTTTTTAATTGGTTAATGTTGCTTGCAATTGGTTAAATATGCTTGCATTTTGACTCAGAAAGTGATCTTGACTCAGAAAAGGTTAGTGACCACTGCTCTAAACTCAACAATGCAGTAGTCAATAACAATGTAATACCAAAAATAACAACAACAACAACAACAACAATAACAATAACAATAACAAAAACACAAGATATACAAATAAGAAATAATAACACAATAAAGTAAGTAAGCATACTATACACAGGGTCAGTTCCAGCACCATTTTTATTTTACCCCTTTTTCTCCCCAATTTCGTAGTATCCAATTGTTTTTAGTAGCTACTATCTTGTCTCATCGCTACAACTCCCGTACGGGCTCGGGAGAGACGAAGGTTGAAAGTCATGCGTCCTCCGATACACAACCCAACCAAGCCGCACTGCTTCTTAACACAGCGCCATCCAACCCGGAAGCCAGCCGCACCAATGTGTCAGAGGAAACACCGTGCACCTGGCAACCTTGGTTAGTGTGCACTGCACCCAGCCCGCCACAGGAGTCACTGGTGCACGATGAGACAAGGATTTCCCTACCGGCCAAACCCTCCCTAACCCGGCGATGCTAGGACAATTGTGCATCGCCCCACAGACCTCCCAGTTGGTTACGACAGAGCCTGGGCGCAAACCCAGAGTCTCTGGTGGCAAAGCTGGCGCTGCAGTACAGCGCCCTTAACCCCTGCGCCACCATTTTAACAATGTGCAGGGATACTCTAGGCTCTGCGTGTTCATCGTTTAAGCTAAAAGTCACACATTACACTAGGAATGACTCCTGCTGAGAACCTCAATGGGCCAAAGGGGAAACACACTGCTCTCTATTCTGGGCAGTTGTGAGATGCATTGCTTCCTGTTTACCTCAATGCTAAACTAAGGCACCTGTTGAAATCCTTCAACTTTTATATTCACCGGTTTCAATCACAGCACCAGGTATTCCTGCTTATCTCCACACAACAAACAGTGCTTGAGAATGACATGTCTCCCCAATAAAAAAGAGCAGATTAAACAAGTACAGATATTTATTTTGAGGTGAGTAATGGATATTTAGCATTCTTTAAAATGCTCCCTAGGTTGTGTTGGTTTGCTTTAGAGCTTTTGATCGGTTTGTTTATTCTCTCATCATGTCTCAGCGTGATTTCTCCTTGTCCCCCGTTGAGCTGTGCCAAATGAAGTGTAGCTTCTGCCACCAGCTACTTACTTCCAGGAAGTTTGGGTTTTACTCAATGCAGATCCCCTCGCAGAGGGAAACATGGATTTCTGTTTGTTTATGTGTTATGAATGCTTGGCAGCTGCAACATTTTAGGAGTCAGGCCTCAAACTCCTCTCTTGTAATGTGTTCTACTCAATGTGAAACTATGAGGTAAGGTTAACTATGTACATATAAAGTGTATGGTGTCGATAGAAATGGATATCTACATGTATGACTCCGGTCCGTTCCCAAGTCATCATAGACCCCTGAGGGACTGTGAGGTGTAGAAACATGCTGATAGTAGAATTTAAGCCCAGTTAGACACGGGTGCTGTCAGCATTGCCAGTGAAAAATGACAAGATTTGTTCATTTGACCTGGCAAGTCAGTTAAGAATAAATTCTTATTTTCAATGACGGCCTAGGAACAGTGGGTTAACTGCCTTTTTCAGGGGCAGGACGACAGATTTTTACCTTGTCAGCTCAAGGATTCGTACAGCACGCTAACCACTAGGCTACCTGCCGCACCGTAAATTTCCCCATGAACTGGATATACGTATGAGGAGGTTCTCCAGCAAGAGAGATCTTGCTCATGAGCACAGTGCCTCAATTCAGCAATTAAACATCTCCTATGTTTGGTATGTCCTTGTAAAAACCCTAACCTCTCCTATGTATGATAAGTCCTGGTAAAAACCCTAACCTCTCCTATGTATGATACGTCCTGGTAAAAACCCTAACCTCTCCTATGTATGATAAGTCCTGGTAAAAACCCTAACCTCTCCTATGTATGATAAGTCCTGGTAAAAACCCTAACCTCTCCTATGTATGATACGTCCTGGTAAAAACCCTAACCTCTCCTATGTATGATAAGTCCTGGTAAAAACCCTAACCTCTCCTATGTATGATAAGTCCTGGTAAAAACCCTAACCTCTCCTATGTATGATACGTCCTGGTAAAAACCCTAACCTCTCCTATGTATGATACGTCATGGTAAAAACCCTAACCTCTCCTATGTATGATAAGTCCTGGTAAAAACCCTAACCTCTCCTATGTATGATACGTCCTGGTAAAAACCCTAACCTCTCCTATGTATGATACGTCCTGGTAAAAACCCTAACCTCTCCTATGTATGATACGTCCTGGTAAAAACCCTAACCTCTCCTATGTATGATACGTCCTGGTAAAAACCCTAACCTCTCCTATGTATGATACGTCCTGGTAAAAACCCTAACCTCTCCTATGTATGATACGTCCTGGTAAAAACCCTAACCTCTCCTATGTATGATACGTCCTGGTAAAAACCCTAACCTCTCCTATGTATGATACGTCCTGGTAAAAACTCTAACCTCTCCTATGTATGATACGTCCTGGTAAAAACTCTAACCTCTCCTATGTATGATACGTCCTGGTAAAAACTCTAACCTCTCCTATGTATGATAAGTCCTGGTAAAACCCCTAACCTCTCCTATGTATGATAAGTCCTGGTAAAAACTCTAACCTCTCCTATGTATGATAAGTCCTGGTAAAAACCCTAACCTCTCCTATGTATGATAAGTCCTGGTAAAAACTCTAACCTCTCCTATGTATGTAATGTGCTTTTGATTTGACATCCCTGGGTCGCTCGTCTTTTCAGTTCGCTCCACCTAGCGACTGGAACAAACTGCAAAAAACAGTTTTATCTCCACCTCTTCATTCTAAGACTCAATCATGGACACTTTTACTGACAGCTGTGGCTGCTTCGCGTGATGTCTTGTTGTATCTACCTTCTTGCCCTTTGTGCTGTTGTCTGTGCCCAATAATGTTTGTACCATGTTGTGTGCTGCTACCATGTTGTGTTGCTACCGTGTTGTTTTCATGTTGTGTTGCACCCATGCTGTGTTGTTGTTTTGTGTTTTTTTTTATCCCAGCCCCCGTCCCCGCAGGAAGCCTTTTACCTCGTTGTAGGTCGTCATTGTAAATAAAAAAATTGTTCTTAACTGACTTTCCAGTTAAATCAAAGTAAAAAAAAGTCTAAATAAATAAATAATTTATAAACCCAGATTAAAAACCCTGCACTTTTTTTCACTCTCCCTCTCTCTTAGCCGATCCGTCTCCCAGGTTAGCTAACTGTGCTTTCTCATAATCTGATTAGGACATCCCATTTGAGGTCTGATTAATCAGCCTAATAAGGGCTCTCTCTCTCTCTCTGAGCCTTCGTCCCCGTTAGCAGATTAGCATCAGGCTGTAGCTGTATGATTGGGCCTAGTGTAGAGACTGACTGTGTTGAATCTGTTCAGCACCGATGTGATGAGGAAGGCTAAGCAGCCAACTCTTAGGTGGCCTATTGATCCGATCATTTCCAAATGAAGAAGGCTAACAAAGCGTAGGTTAAAGGTGGGGTTTCGTCTTGGCTGCCGTTGATTTCACATTCCCCTCATCTCAGGATGAAAGCAATTGCTGTATTGGCTTGACAGCAAACAGTCATTGTGGGTGGTGTTTTGGCCGTGAAGGGAGGTGAGTTTAGGCTCATCAGGCGTAGATGACAGAGGTATGAGAAACATTCAATAGTAGATTGGTTACAGGAGCCAGCCAATACAAATGCTTAGGAATCAGGGTGAGTGCAGTCTTTCAGATCTGGCATAATGTTAGTGTTACAAATGGATAATATCATGGCCTAACACACTGGGCGCACCTTGGCTGGGACAGAATGCAGGACATTTAGAAGGGCAGTGTCGGGGGAAGAAATATTGTTTGTTTGGGTGAGGTAAGGAAATTTGATTATTCCATCTGGCTGTGACCCGGTGTTATGAGTATTATCATATATATTATTATACTCAGTTATTCATTTATTCTGGCAGTGATGGAGCGGAGTGTGGTTTTAATCTGCCAGCGTCCCGTTGTCACACTTTCATGCTGTGGTTGGTTTGATAAACTGGTGCTAAGAGCTTGGTGCTATGCATGAGAAATGGGAGAGAGGGAGTTGGCCGCTACCAGGCAACTGTCCAGCTGGACAGTTCCCTGCCCCAAGTTTGGCATTGGTACACTGCTTCCTTATCATATGTGACTGGGTTGGAAAGCGAAAAATAATGGATATCAAGCCAGTATACAAGTTTTACATGAAACTATTGAGGACTCCTTAGTTGCATTTTACAACCATCCCTCTTGAGCAACCATTGTGTTATCTAAAAGGAAAAGGTCAAATGTATTACTGTTACAGGAATTATATTCCTCTATGTTTTAATACCCAATTAAAATCAAACACTCTGTCAATTCCTAAGAATTTGTAAGACTCTTATTTGCATAAAATGGACAGAGACCAGTCTCAAAAATCAACCAGCAGCGTTTATTCTCGAGAGTACTGAACATGATACAGTTTACCACAGGTTATAAACTGAAAATGACGTCATTAGTTTTCAAACTGTCCTGTCTCTTCTTGACCCTGGTACAAAGGCTGTATAGTTCTCAAGCCTTCCCACATCGTCTATCCTGATTTAGATTAGTTACGACCGAGCCAAGGCCCGCCTGTGTATATAAGCATTCTAGCCAGTCTGGCGATATAGTTCATTCATTTCTACCAAGGAACAGACAGTCATTGTTCTAATTCTTGATTATATTTATACACATTATATTCAGTACTAGGATTAAAAAGAAAATTCATACATATACAGTAACATAATAGTATTCCGATTAGTCAGTCCTGATTGAAATGTATACATAATTAGTCATTATTGATAAAGATTCCTTTAACATATTACCCAGGTTTTCAATATGCATGTTTTACACTTAGATTGGAGTATTGTCTTGGGTCACAGGCCCAAATCTGCAGTGTACAGGAAATGAACCGCAATATATATATATATATATAAAATATCAGGGCATTGATTCACTCTCTCTCTCTCTCGTGTCTGCCTGTGTATAGCTGAGTAGCAGGGTTAGTGGGCAGCCCTCTCTATTCTGAGACAGAGTCATGAAAGGATCATTATCAGTGACCCCTGCAGTAAGAAAAGCACTGGCTTCAGTGATGGTTCACTACAAGCAAAGGGGCCAGGATTCAGTGATGGGTCACTGCACGCTCTTAGCACAGTGCTTTCAAAATTTTTTTCCCCTCCCGCTGCCTTCACAAGTGGGGGCAGTTTTCTCTCACCGCAATTTTCACTGGAGTAATTACAAAGAGTTTCAAAGTGAAAATCTGTCAAGTTACAGCAAATGTGCAGGGTAATTTATACTTCATATTCAGTGGGTTTGAATTATAATTATATTATTTTGTTGGGAAAAACTATTTGGGTTTTGTGATTAAATGTTTTAAAACCTTTAGAAATGCCTATTGATGGATGGCATAGGCCCTAGGGTTACATTTTAGAAATACTTTAGAAGTATTTATCTCTCAGCCTAATAATCCAAGCAATCAGAAAATGGAATGCCACGTGTGAGTGTTCGGGTGTCACAATGAGGTGCATGGTGATGATTCCATCAATGTTGACATCTGGAATCCGTGTGGACATATGATAGTGTATTCTACATGCTCGTGTAGATGGGAGACTCTGCACTCAGCGGATGTTACAGATAATCTGATTGACAGTTGGCTCCTGGTACCAGCCTGCCCCATACTGATACCAGTTCAACATTGATACCTGAGAAAGGTTGTCTACCCATGTTCTCTGTTAACTTTGAGGGATGGAAGTGCTGTATGTATAGGTCACACATGAATCTAGAAGCATTAGAAATATCTCTTGCCATACAGGTTGATTGATATACCAAAGTTTTATTTTATTTTATTTTTATTTTTTTTCATGTGGGAATGAAAGCTGGTGACCAGATAGGAGCGCCTCCAGCGTATATTTTGCATATAAGGCAGCTGTAATTGTAACGATCACTCTGGGAGTCAGGAAGCAAGTGGTGAGTTTATTATTAATAATAATGATGATCATCATCATCATCATCATGTGTAATCAGGGTAGTTATGGAGTCCAGGTGTGCCTCATGATGGGGCGTAGGTGTTCGTAATGAGGGTTGCCAGGTTTGTGTAATGATGGGTTGCCAGGACCGGTGGTTAGTGAACCGGCGACGTCGAGCGCCGGAGTGGGGCAGCGGGGGTAGACATGACAGTAATATACATCAGATTCATGAGCAGACAATGTTCCCAGCTCTGACCAAAGCGCTTTCTATTTCTACCTACCTGTCAAAAACACATTTAAAATGGGGAAATACCGAAAAACTAGGTCTAATGCCTTTTTCCTTTGGCACCTATTTGGTCACAGAGAAAGGGCATCAACAAGATCACATTCCATACTGCGATGTGTTAATTATCTGGTAGATTACGATGTTAGGATTCAGTCTGTGCCTACAGCCCTCTGTTGGGCAGCCAGTGAGCTCGGAGAATGATTCATCAGACCATCAAGCATGTCTTTTGAAGGACACTCAGAGCAGATAGCTATGCCAAAGCCACAAAGAAGGAGATTCAGACAGCCCTATTGGATGACACTAGGAAATATTGTTCTTGAACTGCCGACGTGGATAGATAAAAATACATACTGTCCCTCTCGTTGGCGTTGTGTCAGAACACTAACACAGTTTATTAGCCTGAATATGACTAGGTGTTGTGATGCTAATGGGGTTGAGTAATGCTCAGAGAAATGCAGCAACATTTGGCCACTGATATTGAATCCCTAAATTGCTCGATGTGCCTTGCCCATCGTCATTTCAATATAGCCTATAATATCTTTTGATAAACTCAAATCTTATATGGTTTCACAGCCGTCAAACAAGTACTCCACAATATTGTGCAAAAAAAATCCATACAACTAATTTTCATATGCCTTGAGCTAGGCCTATATATTCTATTCCTAATTGCACTTCTCTTTGGGGTTTTCTCTCATCAGACCCACTGATTGGCTGAGATGATTGGGGGCCCAGGGTAATGGCTAGTGAGAGGATAGCAATTTTCCATTATGCCCAAGTCAAAGAGAGGGCATCTGAGAAATGACCACATATGTGAAACGTTGATCACATCCAATTAAGTCAGCCTCTCCACTCCCCCTGCCTGCATGGCCTGCCTGCCCTGCCTGGCCTGCCTGCCCTGCCTGCCTCCCTGCCTGGCCTGCCTGCCCTGCCTAGCCTGCCCTGGATAGACAGAGGCCTCGGAGGCTACCCAGCTCATCTTATTCTCATCAAGACTATCCCCCTGTTTCCCTCTACCTCAAAGTCACTCATCTGTCCACATATTCATTCATTTCGTCATTCTGTCAATTTGTTATTTATGACAGGTTGGCTTATTCATTAAATACACAGATTGATGATCAGCCATTGAAGACTCCCTGGAGGCACCAAGACTATAAAGATCCATCCTTTCTACTATATTCCATTACAAAATCCATTGCCAGTGGAAGGAACCACTACTCCATCACACTGCACAGTACAGGGATGGCCAATGCAGGATAACAAACCCCTGTCAGCTGAAGGTTAACCAGCTCCAATATAACAACAGAACGAGACAATTAGAGAGGGGGAATAGAGTCATCTCTGGCACTCTTCCACCCTCTAAGCGTTGGGGGAAAAGTTCCTTGACAATGTCCATCCTGTTGCATCCATTCAGAAGCAGGGATTACTTAATGCGATTACCAGGGCCGCCAAATCAGCCGTGGTGAACAGAGCCACGTAATTACAGCCGCGAGACGAGGAAGGTGTTTGACAGAGATTAGGAAAGGTGAACTGCAGTGTCTAAAAGGAACACGATACTTTTAAAACGAAACACTTTCACTAAAAGTTCAGGAAGAGTGCGTTTATAGATACAAAGAGCTTCTCGACAGGTAGATGTTTTGTCTCCTTACAAAGATCACACTGTGTCCTATGCTGCTCTGGAATGTAAGTACCTTTGATAGTCTACATTCTTCAACATAATGCTGAAATGATTGATGATGGTAATCATAGTAGGCTATAGCTGGTTTGACCCAGATCTGACATGACCAGATTAGTTTACCTGAAGGGAAGTATGACAGTAGGTTTGCATCCTCAATGAGTTCGGCCTTGACAAACCATGACAGTTAGTCAACCACCCCATTCACCCTGTTACTCCCTGGCTAGATGTCTTTCATATGAGGAATGGTATTCATTCTCTCCCGTCATATGGGCATTGCCATTTCATTTGCTAGCGAAGGCCCTCCTGTGGATACGATTACATGTCTTGAGTTTCATTGATGAAAATGAACTCTGGGAGATTGAGACCTTCTTAATGATACATGGATGAACATTTGATTTGTAATTACGCAGACTGAATTTGCTCGGTGATATGAGCGCTATCATGTTGCTTCTCCACTAAATGGATTGGATGGGAGAAGTAATTAAGTGGTTGCCTGTCTCTGAGATTGTTTAACCATTTTAACTACATGTCTAAGCAGTCTATCATAAGGCCAGCAGCTAAACTGCCCTGCACCCTCCGTTAAAGTAATGAGCAAGATATCAATACTCTATTGCTTTTCTAAATAAGTACTGATGACCGTCTGTTAAGGTGTTGACAGTAAGATGGAGAGGTCACGACCCTTTAAGGTGCCATTAGCGTAACACTACAGGGACTCTATGTGAAGCAAGTTTATGTTTAGCGTGCACATGGCTGGCCGATGTGGAGAAACATTCAACACCTTGTTTTTTAGTTTGGTCTTTTCCTCCCTTAAGCACTTCCTTCAGAACACGTAATTACTTTCCCAGTTTTTCTTCAAGTGTGCCTTTAAGCTTTATGTTGAGTCAAGCGGTTGGCAGCTCATTTGAATTGGGAGACATCACTTGCAATGTGTGTGAAGTAGCATTGCTTCAGTTACTTCACTTTGCAATAAAGGAGCTTAATGCCCAGGCGGCTACAATAGTTGTTTTCTTTGGTTTGGGACAGAGGAGGCTGTGAATGGCTTAGTAGTCTTGTGTGTTGGTGACATGCTACGCTTGTTGCTTACATTGGAATTTAAGAATAACAGAGAAAAGGGTCATGTTTAAGTGTTAAATTAAACATCAACTTATCAGTCGAGTTTGAAATGTATCCTATTGGCCTCCCGGGTGGTTAAGGGCGCTGTACTGCAGCGCCAGCTGTGCCATCAGAGTCCCTGGGTTTGCGCCCAGGCTCTATCGTAACCGGCCGCGACCGGGAGGTCCGTGGGGCAACGCACAATTGGCCTAGCGTCGTCCGGGTTAGGGAGGGCTTGGTCAGTAGGGATGTCCTTGTCTCATCGCGCACCAGCGACTCCTGTGGGGGGCCGGGCGCAGTGCGCGCTAACCAAGGTTGCCAGGTGCACGGTGTAGCCTCCGACACATTGGTGCGGCTGGCTTCCGGGTTGGATGCGCGCTATGTTAAGAAGCAGTGCAGCTGGTTGGGTTGTGTATCGGAGGACGCATGACTTTCAACCTTCGTCTCTCCCGAGCCCGTACGGGAGTTGTAGCGATGAGACAAGATAGTAGCTACTACAACAATTGGATACCACGAAATTGGGGAGAAAAAGGGGTAAAAAAAATAAATAAAATAATTTTAAAAAATTAAGAAAAATAAATGTATCCAATTGGCCTAAAGGACAGTACATTTGAACTATCCCAAACCCATCCCAGGGGGACAAACAGTCACCCCAATGTGCTCGTATACAGGGCCACATTGTTCTCAACATATTATATTCGGGTACATCTGAGTTAATTAAACGTTTAGGTCTGCATATGACACCACAGGGACAGTGGTTCACAATGCAGGTCGGGGCTCTCAGAAGAGTATGCCGCCGCATCATCTGGTACTATATAATCTGGCTTACCTGCAATAAATTAATTATGTATCTATCTCTGTGACTGTAGCCTGCATCTTACCCTCATCCAACCACTGCCAATCATTATTTATTGGGGGAGGGTGAGAAGGAAGGCAGACAATGAGAGTATAAGGGAGTAACAGGAAATCGTGTCCAAAGTGACACCCACAAGGTCTCTGATTTACAAAAAAAGAAGATTCACTTATAACAAGGAGAGACATGAGGCCTATCGCCAAAGCAGTCGGCCATCCATCAGCGATTTCTCTCATTTTCTCAGGTTGCCCAATTCGAAACACACACGATGATGTCAGTTTATCAGGATGCCCAAGTCAAAACATACACGATGATGTCAGTTTATCAGGATGCCCAAGTCGAAACATACACTATGATGTCAGTTGATCAGGCTGCTCAAGTCGAAACACACACGATGATGTCAGTTTATCAGGCTGCTCAAATATAAACAAACGATGATGTCAGGCATGAATCAAATGATGACACCTCACATTCCGAACTTAGACGGGTGCCCTTTCTCCATTCCCAGAGCTGGCCACTGTCCCTGCGGTGTCTCTGAGAACCACTTTAACCACTATAAATATGAGTACCTTGCATGTTGAAGCACGTTGGAGCATGTCGGAGCATGTTGAAGCATGTTGGAGCATGTCAAAGAATGTCAAAGCATGTTGAAGAATATTAGAGCATGTTGAAGCATGTTGAAGGATACTGAAGAATGTTGTAGCATGTTGTAGCATGTTGTATCATGTTGGAGCATGTTGTAGCATGTTGGAGCATGTTGTAGCATGTTGTAGCATGTTGTAGCATGTTGTAGCATGTTGGAGCATGTTGAAGGATACTGAAGAATGTTGTAGCATGTTGTATCATGTTGGAGCATGTTGTAGCATGTTGGAGCATGTTGAAAAATGTTGGAACATTATGGAGCATTTTTAAGGATGTTGGAGCATGTTGAAGCATGTTGGAGCATGTCAGAGCATGTTGAAGAATGTTGGAGCATGTCAGAGCATGTTGAAGCATGTTGAAGAATATTAGAGCATCTTGAAGCATGTTGAAGGATACTGAAGTATGTTGTAGCATGTTGTATCATGTTGTAGCATGTTGTAGCATGTTGTAGCATGTTGGAGCATGTTGTAGCATGTTGTAGCATGTTGGAGCATGTTGGAGGATACTGAAGAATGTTGTAGCATGTTGTATCATGTTGGAGCATGTTGTAGCATGTTGGAGCATGTTGAAAAATGTTGGAACATTATGGAGCATTTTTAAGGATGTTGGAGCATGTTGAAGCATGTTGGAGCATGTCAGAGCATGTCGAAGCATGTTGAAGAATATTAGAGCATGTTGAATCATGTTGAAGGATACTGAAGAATGTTGTAGCATGTTGTAGCATGTTGTATCATGTTAGAGCATGTTGAAAAATGTTGGAACATTATGGAGCATTTTTAAGGATGTTGGAGCATGTTGAAGCAAGTTTAAGCATATTAGAGCATGTTGAAGCATGTTTAAGGATATTGAAGAATGTTGGAGCATATTGAAAAATGTTGAAGCATGTTGTAGCATGTTGTAGCATGCTGTAGCATGTTGTAGCATGCTGTAGCATGTTGAAGAATGTTGTAGCATGCTGGAGCATGCTGTAGCATGTTGTAGCATGTTGGATCATGTTCAAGCATGTTGGAGCATGTTGAAAAATGTTGGAGCACTATGGAGCATTTATAAGGATGTTGAAGCAAGTTTAAGCATATTAGAGCATGTTGGAGCATGTTGGAGCATGTTGGAGCATGTTTAAGGATATTGAAGAATGTTGGAGCATGTTGAAAAATGTTGAAGCATGTTGTAGCATGTTGTAGCATGTTGGAGCATGTTGAAAAATGTTGGAGCACTATGGAGCATTTTTAAGGATGTTGGAGCATGTTGGAGCATGTTGAAGGACATATAAACTTGTGAGTTGTGACTTGGGTTCTGTCACTGTATGTAAACTCAGTCCAAAAAATAATTGTCCTCTCACTGTCAACTGCATTTATTTTCAGCAAACTTAACATGTGTAAATATTTGTATGAACATAACAAGATTCAAACAACTGAGACATAAACAGAACAAGTTCGACTGATGTGTGACTAACAGAAATGGAATAATGTGTCCCTGAACAAAGCGGGGGTCAAATTCAAAAGTAACAGTCAGTATCTGGTGTGGCCACCAGCTGCATTAAGTACTGCAGTGCATCTCCTCCTCAAGGACTGCACCAGATTTGTCAGTTATTGCTGTGAGATGTTACCCGACTCTTCCACCAAGGCACCTGCCAGTTCCCGGACATTTCTGGGGGAATGGCCCTAGCCCTCACCCTCCGACATGCTCAATGGGATTGAGATCCGGGCTCTTCGCTGGCCATGGCAGAACACTGACATTCCTGTCTTGCAGGAAATCACATACAGAATGAGCAGTATGGCTGGTGGCATTGTCATGCTGGAGGGTTATGTCAGTATGAGTCTGCAGGAAGGGTACCACATGAGGAAGGAGGATGTCTTCCCTGTAACGCATAGCATTGAGATTGCCTGCAATGACAACAAGCTCAGTCCGATGATGCTGTGACACACCACCCCAGACCATGACGGACCCTCCACCTCCAAATCGATCCCGCTCCAGAGTTCAGGCCTCAGTGTAACGCTCATTTCTTTGACGATAAACAAGAATCCGACCATCACCCCTGGTGAGACAATACCGCAACTTGTCAATGAAGAGCACTTTTTGCCAGTCCTGTCTGGTCCAGCGACGGTGGATTTGTGCCCATAGGCAACATTGTTGCCGGTGATGTCTGGTGAGGACCTGCCTTAAAACAGGCCTACAAGCCCTCAGTCCAGCCTCTCTCAGCCTATTGCGGACAGTCTGACCACTGATGGAGGGATTGTGCGTTCCTGGTGTAAATCAGGCAGTTGTTGTTGCCATTCTGTACTCGTACCGCAGGTGTGATGTTCGGATGTACCGATTCTGTGCAGGTGTTGTTACACGTGGTCTGCCGCTGTGAGGACGATCAGCTGTCTGTCCTGTCTCCCTGTAACGCTGTCTTGGGCATCTCACAGTACGAACATTGCAATTTATTGCCCTGGCCACATCTGCAGTCCTCATGCCTCCTTGCAGCATGCCTAAGGCACGTTCACGCAGATGAGCAGGGACCATGGGCATCTTTCTTTTGGTGTTTTTCAGAGTCAGTAGAAAGGCCTCTTTAGTGTTATACATTTTCATAACTGTGACCTTAATTGCCTACCGTCTGTAAGCTGTTAGTGTCTTAATGACCGTTCCACAGGTGCATGTTCATTCATTGTTTATGGGTCATTGAACAAGCATGGGAAACAGTGTTTGAAGATCTGTGAAGTTATTTGGATTTTTACAAATTATCTTTGAAAGACAGGGTCCTGAAATAGGAACTTTTCTTTTTTTCATGAGTTTAGTTAATAATTGCATTGGCAGTCATTTTTTTGTTTTACTTATTCATGTAAATACAATTTGATGATCTTAATCTAACCTTGGATTAAATAATGATATGAGAGAAAGTTGAGGTACTCTCACCACTCAGTTTCTTGTGATTCCTATTGATCTCTGTAGTGTTAATCCTGTATGGAAGGTGGACATTTCGAATCCCCAATTCATTAGTAAGAACCAGAAGTCACCAAAACGTCCATGTTTTTCTCCTGAAATAACAGCGTGCATAACTTCCCTTTGATTTCCAGTTGTTACCAGTGATTATGAATGAGCTGGGAAAAAAGCTTGTTGTTCCTCCTCCTTCACCATAACAACCTGCACATCTAAAGGACTGCTGTATATGCACTATACCCTGCCTGGAACAATCCACTTTCATTCAGAATGCAGTGGAATGAGGAAATGAGAGTTTCGGGGGAAGGGTAGGGTGCTGTCTCTTATTTTTAGACTCCTTGCTGATCACTCACTTTCTGCCATCTATAAATTACCACGACAGCTGTTCCATTGATATGCTTAACTAGATCATTTATGACAGTAACGGTTGTCATTAATTTAACATCAACCCAATGTTGTACCTTTTGTAGCTCTTTGTAAATGAGCAGATAGTTATTTGGACTCACATTTTTCTGGACCCCTTTAATACTGGAGGAAGTTAATTATTTAAAATGGAGATATCTCTGGGAATGCAAGGCAGGGAGCCAGCTGTGACCCACCCTGCCACACATACTTCTGCTCTCTCTCCCTCTCTCTCTCTCTGTATCCCTGTCTATCAGCACCAGAGAGCGGATGTTTTGGATGCCCCATTTGTTAAACTGAAATTCTTTCTATGAGGAAGAGGCAGAGAGAGTGGGTGAATCCATTGTAGCGCTGCAGGGCCTCCGAGGCTGCATGTCACTCGGGTTCACCATGTACATGTTCACTATAACCCAAAATGTCTGCGCTGCACTTTGCCAAGATCAGACTCTTCCGAGATCAGACATGAGCGCCACACTCTGAGGGCCAAGTGTCTCGATAAACCTCCTGGCTGGTCTTCCAGCGTCGGCTTCGACATCTCTAAGCGGGGAAGTCACCCAGAAAATTACATTTTTACAAGTTACACACTCACTGGCTGTCACATGCAAATTGTAGTGTGCGTGACTCCTTTACATTTCTTAACTCACTCGGAAGGAAAGCTAAAGGCTTGTAATGGAAGATTATGTATACATACAATTGGTGTTGAACACATACGCAATATTTGTTCTTGGGCCATTATGATTGTGGCATTGTAATTATAATAGTGGTGATAAATGGTAATGACCCACAAGTGTATGGCCTTATCGTGTTCCCCCTGCTAATGCCCTTGCTAACAGACTCTTGTTGGAGTCCCTTTATGGCTGCACACTCCTGTCTCAGAAGACAAACAGCCTGGATAGATAATTCAATATGTTTTCTTATTAATGTACAGCTAGGGGCCCATTTAGATTGACTCAAAGCTACATGTCTTTCCAAGGCGGATTTTGGGCTTCTTTTCTACACTAAACTTTAATAAGAAATAGCTGCAGGAAGAGTAGACGTGGCATATCCAGTCACTCTCATTGGGTGTTACAGGTTGTAGCATATCCAGTCACTCTAGTTGGGTGTTACAGGTCGTAGCACATCCAGTCACTCTCTTTGGGTGTTACAGGTTGTAGCACGCCAGTCACTCTCTTTGGGTGTTACAGGTTGTAGCACACCAGTCACTCTTGTTGGGTGTTACAGGTTGTAGCACACCAGTCACTCTCATTGGGTGTTACAGGTTGTAGCACACCAGTCACTCTCATTGGGTGTTACAGGTTGTAGCACACCAGTCACTCTCATTGGGTGTTACAGGTTGTAGCACACCAGTCACTCTCATTGGGTGTTACAGGTTGTAGCACACCAGTCACTCTCGTTGGGTGTTACAGGTTGTAGCACACCAGTCACTCTCATTGGGTGTTACAGGTTGTAGCACATCCAGTCACTCTTGTTGGATGTTACAGGTCATAGCACATGCAGTCACTCTCTTTCAGTGTTACAGATGCATATTTTGGGACAGTCCTGTTGGGCTACTCTTTACCAGTGCTGTGGAGCACTCTGAAACAGATCGTCTGCTGTGTGACTGTACTGTACACCTCAGGTGTTGGTGGGATGAGCCAATCTCATACCTGATCTAACTTTTATTGGACAGCTATCACTGTTCCCTCAGCAACTAGCCTCTTATTACCCATCAGTGACCCCGATCAATCCACTGATGATGCAATAACCCTTTTCATTAATTCAAGTGGGATTTTTGGCTATTTATATGCCCATGTGGAAACTTCCTTAATGTGTTAGATGCTCGTCCAATCATGGCTCCACCTTCTCACTGTGTGGAGGCCAAATCTATAGGACATGCATAATTCACTGAGCGTATCTGAACTCTGGGAATATATTCATCCCCACAAAGGGAATAGATGGCAATGTTTGATTGGTCACATGTTGAGTTGATAGGAACTCTCATAAATCCTATGCCTTTATAACAGTCCAATGGAGGTTGGAGACATTCATTTAATATACTGTATATTAATGTTATGTAGAATAGTATAATATTCTGCCGAGTGGTGCAGAGTTCTAAGGCACTATATCGCAGTGCTTGAGGCGTCACTACAGACCCGGGTTTGATCCCAGGTTCTGTCACAACTGGCCATGACCTTCATGAGGTGGCTCACAATCGGCCCAGCGTCATCCGTGTTAAGGGAGGGTTTGGCCAGGGGGGCTTTACTTGGCTCATTGCACTCTAGCGACTCCTTCTTGTGGCCCGGGTGCTTGCAGGCTGACCTCGGTGGTCAGTTGAACAGTGTTTCCTCCAACACATTGGTGCGGCTGGCTTCCGGGTTAAGCGGGCGGGTGTTAATAAGCGCGGTTTGGCGGGTCATGTTTCGGAGGACGGATGACTCGACCTTCGCCTCTCCCGAGCCCGTGAGGGAGTTGCAGCGATGAGACAAGATCGTAATTGGATCGCAATTGGATATCACAAAAATTGGGGAGAAAAAGGGGGTAAAATACAAAATAATATTATAGCAACCCATATTATGTGTTGATACACTGTTCACAATTATGGTGATACTGAATTCCGCATGACAAATTAGGACTATTTCCAGCATTCGTGTAAGCCTGTAATTGTGTTTAGCGGCATAGCCCAATCAAGCAGATATTCTGAGACATTGCCCTGTGAAGAAATCCCCACCGGGCCACTCGCATACCTGACTGTAATCAATGACTTGGTTCCTGTAATTACTGTTTACCTTGGCTCATTATTCTCCCAGCTTTAATTAAACCATGCAATAGTCTTCATGCCGAGGAAATGTGACCTTAATTGGGTAGTTTCTATGGCGCATATATCCTGCAACGGTGGTATTGTACACTGAAGGAATAGAGGTCAGAGATCAAAGCCGCCTAAGGCAGAAGCTTTTCAATCACCCTCCCACACATCTGTCCTCTCTCTTCTCTCTTTGCCGTTGTGTCCATTTAGAATCTCTTTATAATTGTCCACCGGGTCGACCAGAAACAAAAGATGAACAATAGTTATTTGGCAGACTGAGCCACAGCAAATTGCTCACACATAGCGGTTCAAACAGTAGAGGGATTCATATCTTGACATTTAGAACCTTATTAAAAGAGAGGAGGGAAATGACCCAAGCACGGGTCAACCACTTATTACAAACACACACACATGCACGCACAGGCATGCACACACACACACACACACACACACACACACACACACACGCACAGACACACAAACACAGGCACGCAAAAACACAGGCACGCAAAAACACAGGCACGCAAAAAACACAGGCACACACACACACACACACACACACACACACACACACACACACACACAAACACAGGCACACACACACACACACACTCAGGCACACACACACAGGCACACAGACACACACACAGGCACACACACACACACACACCCACACACACACACAAGCACGGTAGGGCAATAGAGATTAGTTTGTCACATCTGATTTATCTAGTGAGAGAATGCCTCACGGCCACTTGTTTCAATCACAAATAAGCAGGCTTCACTGGACATAAACCCATCGGCCGAGTGGTGACTGGCCCTTTATGCAACAGACCTGATAAGGCCACATAGAGCTAGTTGTATAGAAATAATAGTTTGATATTGATTTCCATTTCTTCATGGTAGGGTGTTCTGTATAGAACTCTGTAAGCTGATATTGGTATGAGAGGGTATAAATAAACGGTGGAAACAAGTCCTAATGCTCTGTGGCCTGGAGTAGAGATTTACAGTATAATAAGGAAATTGTTACCATTCAATAATCTCCACTACCCTAACATCCCCACCCCCTGTTTCTCCAAATATTCTCAGGGTGCTGTGTGGTATGGCCTTCCATTCAAGGCCTATCAAATAAGATGACATGAGAGACATTATTTGTCATCCCATAGTGACTGCCAATGCTGTTTCTTTCCTGTGCTCCATTCATTAAAATGTTCTCTGTAAGTACAGTGCACCTAAAAAAGAACAAGATTGAGGACAGCAGCAGACATTTCCGTTTGCCGCCCCCACACTCTTCTAATGATACACCGCCAAGTCATATTTGTGCATGTAGAGACTGCTGTTGGGACATATTCAATATAGAGTACATCAAGCATAACAAAAGCCAGGGTTTAGTAGAATATTTTCCAATGTAAATATTACTGCACCATCTCTATTTAGAAAAGGGAGCCGGTTTGAAGACATTTTCTTCAGGAAGATACAGCTGAAATACTTCACAAAGTTGTAGACAGACAATGGATAAGTCAAAAGTGTCTGTAACTATAAATTAATCAATAACCACTTGCAGTAATGAGCTCAGCTAGCATGCTTCTGGTGTCCTCATATTGAAAAGCAGAAATTTCGTAATTTCGTTATTTTCCATTGATAGAACTGTAGGTGACATACAGACGTTGCCAGGTCCGGAATCCAAACTGAACTCCAGCCATTGTTATCTCAGGCTGCTGAGATATATGGTGGCGTACAATTCCACAGCATTCTAACCCAGCACATTGAAATATGCCAAATCTGCTCACTAGGTGTTAATCACGTGAGCGTTTAAGTATGCAACCTGCTTTAATTCTCCCATTTTCATGCCTAATTGGCTATCCAGCGCACACATTGACAGAAGCAGAAACCCGTGGACACTGTAGATGAGAGGCTAAAGCAGTGTAAACTAAACAGAGATCACTGAAGCAAGGATCTCCGGCTCCTGGCAGACAGTTATTTAAAGGTGCTGCTCTCTTTTCCTTCCTTCTGTTTCTTCTACTTCTAAAGACTCAACTCTCCATCTTCCTCTCACCTCACATCTTCATTCTGCCCCCTCCGTCCGTCTATTTCACATAAGTCAAAATATCCCTCTTGAGACATGTCCACATCTGCCACTCCCCCATCCTGATTCTGTCTCAGATTCCAGACCCCATACTCAACCTCTTTACGTCATGGCACAATTAGCCAGCTGAGAATTTTCTCATTGTGTCATTAAGATTCCAGCGATGGACAGCCAGCCTAGACATCAGCTGAACATAAGGGGGTAGCTAGGAGGGAGAGGCGTTGGATGCCTCCCCTGGAGACTTCCAGAGACCTGGATTATGCAGCAACAAGCGGCTTCAGTCATGCACACATAGACTTGGACCTTCACGGAGTAGGCTTGCTCATTTCAGCAAAGTGTGGCCCTTAAGATTACCGGGGCCAAATGACACAGGAATCCATTTTAAAAACACACTTATGAGGAGTAATACAAAGGCGACGTTGCCGTATAACCATGTACAAATGGGCTAGTCCTGGAATACTCTCTCCCTCCACTGAGCCCCTCTGAAGGAGAACACAGGCCCCTGCACGGCAGAGCAGTTTTACCCAGTAATCATGTGTTTCTCTGCCAGTCTTCATCTGTTATTTTCAGCCTGACAGCTTAATGTTGGGAGAAAGCAATTTCACCTGATGGATGATCATAGGAGGAGAAGAGGCGGAATCCCCGAAATTACTCCGTGTTGAATTATGCAGAGCAAATCCCATGAAAACCCAGCCTCTCCAACACCTGCCTTTGAGAAGAAATAACCTTTCAGTCAGTGCATGTGCTCAACAGTATGTTATTACAAGCAGCACTGAGGACCTCTCACCCTGCATGTGCACAGGCCTTATTTATTTCCATGGTGTTTTCTTGTCTCTTTAAATCACCATGTCTGCCTGTCATTGGATACACTAGTCCAGAAGTATGAAGGTGTGATGTACTGTTATATTTACTATAAGTCACACCAGGATTGATTCATTGCTTCCAACCCATTCACATTCGAGGAACCATCCGCACTGTGTCCCTTTGTCCAACGCTCTATTTCTACCGGGACAATAAGCTCAATATGGGCCTCCTCAATCTTGTCACTTTAAGCGCAATCAATGCGACTTTCCCTCCGACTGAATGCAATTGGATACCAGCTCTCCTCTGCTTCTCTCTCAGTGGATACAACATAACAATCAATACAGTCTGCTGAGGGAGAAACACAGCAAAAACAAACTAAGAATGCCTAGGGCTGAATGAAATGCTTCATGAAGCATTTTTGGGGGGGACATCACCGAATTTGAACAATTAGTTTTATGGGTCATCCCTCTTCCTAATAGGTGAATAGTCTTATGACACATCTTCGTGGTGTTGATCAATGAGCGGTCAGTGGGTTGCAGAGTCCTCCACTCCAATGAGATGGAATGAAGTGAGCCTTGGACCACAACCCTCAGTAATGGAGATTCATCTTCATGAACAGTTCAGCCTCCTGTTGGGGGAGATGTATAGGTGCAGGGTGTTTGGGTCTACAGATTAGTGTTAGTTGTTTGTCTTAAGGATTCCATTGAACATTGTACATGTGTGGATGGTGTTGGGGGAAAATGGTTCTGCTATGTAAACACTTGAGTTGAATAGTACTAAATCTACTGTATCAACTGGTAACTGTCCAATACCCTCTTCACACACCGCACAAAGGAGTGAGTTGCTGCTGGCTCCTTATCGCTTTGGATACTAGAGGTCCAGTACAAGGCCAAATTCTTCTTCTATCTGAATAGGCTTTACAGAACTCATTACTCCCCTCTCTAAGACACGCAGGCTGTGAGAACCTGTTCTTGTTTGTTCAATGCATTAAGGAAGTGGAGCCAAGTCCCCCTTATCTCTCATGTAAACTTGCCTTCCCCTAGGAGAGGCAAGCAGCTCTTCGTGTAGAAGAAGAAAATCATGACTGTGTGATTCTGTAACTTTTCAGTTCCTCTCCGGTTTATCCTGAGTGTGATCTCCCTTACAATTGCTTGAATAAACTTCTATTAACTTGATCATGAGCTCTGCCTGATCCTTGGAATGAGTATTCATCAACACTGTAAACATATCTGTGTGTCTGTGTGTGTGTGCCAGGTTTACGTGTGCCTCCCTGTCTGGCCTTGGAGCCGGGCTGAAAGCAGGGCAGGGTTGGAAGGTTACTGGTTGCTAATTGGAAGGGCACTCCCACTGAGCTCTCAGTCAGCACTTGCGCTGCCCTCTCCTGTCAATCCCTGCCAGGGAGCCGACGAGCACAGCACCACACTGACCTGACAGTCCTCTGGGAAGTGCTCCCTCTCACACGGCAAACAAACCACCGCTTTGATGCTGCAGCTCCACCGACAACACTACTGTTGAGAGGCAAATACTGCCACTGCATCACCATTTACACATAGACCTATCTCCATCTGAGATGCAGAAGAGCTTTGAACTGAGAGGGAATGTGTGACTGGCAGGGTGGACTGATACTGTGTCCTCTGTTGATATGAAGCACTATGCGAACACATTGCTCTTGTTATTATGAAGCACTATGCTAACACATTGCTGTTGCTGATATGAAGCACTATGCTAACACATTGCTCTTGTTAATATGAAGCACTATGCTAACACATTGCTGTTGCTGATATGAAGCACTATGCTAACACATTGCTCTTGTTAATATGAAGCACTATGCTAACACATTGCTGTTGCTGATATGAAGCACTATGCTAACACATTGCTCTTGTTAATATGAAGCACTATGCTAACACATTGCTGTTGCTGATATGAAGCACTATGCTAACACATTGCTGTTGCTGATATGAAGCACTATGCTAACACATTGCTGTTATTTTTATGAAGCACTAGCCTAACTAATTGCTTCACACATTCACTCTTTTGTTTCAAAGGTTCATTTTGACAGTGTTATGAGAACTGCTCTCTGAAAATTGGAGAGCATCCATTTACAGCTGTAGTTGGAAGTTTACATACACTAGGTTGGAGTCATTAAAACTCGTTTTTCAACCACCCAAAACTATAGTTTTGGCAAGTCGGTTAAGACATCTACTTTGTGCATGACACAAGTAATTTTTCCAACAATTGTTTACAGACAGATTATTTCACTTAGAATTCACTGAATCACAATTCCATTGGGTAAGAAGTTTACATACACTAAGTTGACTGTGGCTTTAAACAGCTTGGAAAATTCCAGAAAATGATGTCATGGCTTTAGAAGCTTCTGATAGGCTAATTGACATAATTTGAGTCAATTGGAGGTGTAACCTGTAGATGTATTTTAAGGCCTACCTTTAAACTCAGTGCCTCTTTGCTTGACATCATGGGATATTCAAAATACATTTCCAAACACCTGAAGGTACCACGTTCATCTGTACAAACAATAGTACGCAAGTATAAACACCATGGGACCACGCAGCCGTCATACCGCTTAGGAAGCAGACGCGTTCTGTCTTCTAGAGATGAACGTACTTTGGTGCGAAAGTGCAACAGCAAATGTCCTTGTAAAGATGCTGGAGGAAACAGGTACAAAGTATCTATATCCACAGTAAAACGAGTCCTTTGTCGACATAACCTGAAAGGCCGCTCAGCAAGGAAGAAGCCACTGCTTCCAAACCGCCATAAAAAAGCCAGACTACGGTTTGCAACTGCACATGGGGACACAGATTGTACGTTTTGGAGAAATGTTCACTGGTCTGATGAAACAAAAATAGAACTGTTTGGCCATAATGATCATTGTTTTGTTTGGAGGAAAAAGGGGGAGGCTTGCAAACCGAAGAACACCATTCCAACCGTGAAGCACGGGGGTGGCAGCATCATATTGTGGGGTGCTTTGCTGCAGGAGGGACTGGTGCACTTCACAAAATAGATGGCATCATGTGGAAGGAAATTTATGTGGATATATTGAAGCAACATCTCAAGACATCAGTCAGGAAGTTAAAGCTTAGTCGCAAATGGGTCTTCCAAATGGACTATGACATACTTCCAAAGTTGTGGCAAAATGGCTTAAGGACAACAAAGTCAAGGTATTGGAGTGGCCATCACAACGCCCTGACCTCAATCCCATAGAACATTTGTGGGCAGAACTGAAAAAGCTTGTATAAGCAAGGAAGCCTACACACCTGACTCAGTTACACCAGCTCTGTCAGGAGTAATGGGCCAAAATTCACCCAACTTATTGTGGGAAGCTTGTGGAAGGCTACCCGAAACGTTTGACCAAAGTTAAACAATTTAAAGGCAATGCTACCAAATACTAATTGAGTGTATGTAAACTTCTGACCCACTGGGAATGTGAAAGCTGAAATGAATCATTCTCTCTATTATTATTCTGACATTTCACATTCTTAAAATAAAGTAGTGACTCTAACTGACCTAAGACAGGGAATTTTTACACTCATTAAATGTCAGGAATTGTAAACTGAGTAAAACTGAGTATAAATGTATTTGTTAATACAGGTAATGAGTGGAGAACAGGAGGGATTCTTAAAGAAAAACCAACAGGTCTGTGAGAGCCGGAATTCTAACTGGTTGGTAGGTGATCAAATACTTATGTCATGCAATAAAATGCAAATTAATTACTTAAAGATCATACAATGTGATTTTCTGGATTTTTGTTTTAGATTCCGTCTCTCACAGTTGAAGTGTACCTATGATAAAAATTACAGACCTCTACATGCTTTGTAAGTAGGAAAACCTGCAAAAATCGGCAGTGTTTCAAATACTTGTTCTCCCCACTGTATATCACACACATATTTCAGATAATGAAATACAACCTGCCAGCCTGTTGAGGAGGACGATAATGATCTACCGACCGTGAAGTCTATAAGATTTTATTTCCGATAAAAATTCATAAAGACGATCTAAGCAAACGACAGGCAATATACCAGGCCAGACATATGACTTTTCAAATAAACATTAAGGTATGTACATTTCAAATCCATAACGACACAGCAGGGTGTATGCCTCACTGTCAGTTAGAAGTTAACTAGTTCTGTGTAGCCAAATAAAGGACTTAGGATTTAGGGTCTCCCTTAAGTTGCTGTAACTCATTGGTTGAGATTTAAACACGACCCGTGGCTGTGCACATTTTTAAGCCAACCTAAGGCTGCGCAATTTCACACATGAAAATACACAGAGCTCATGCATTAAATATCTGCTTAGCTCAGATACAGGATGGATGTTAATGGCCCAAGCTTGAGGGTGTGAGCTTTGGCAAACAGATAATCTTCTCTATTTGCGATGAATAAAACTGGATCATAGGCCATATGTAACTTTGCTTGACAAAGAACTTCAAATGCGAGCAATATGCACACTTTTGAAGCTCCATTTCCAATATATTTGACCAAAAGTCTTTCTCATTCAAAGACAAAATGGACAGGTTTCCTTGGGTCAGATGTGAAAGTCCATTTGGAGTGAGGAGCCATTAGCGTGCAGTCATGATCCAACACTCTGTTTGTCGTCACATTCTGGGTGTCTTTGTTAGATAAAGCACAAGCGAGATTAATGGAGCAGGGGCCAATGCTAACAGTAGAGCCACCTTCACATACCAAACATTAGTTGTGAAGAGTTTCAAGATATTTTAAGGGAGAAGGAGTGGTGAAAGGGAGGTATTTGTTGCTTGAATACTTTCATGAGTAGAACTGATAATTACAGTTGTGTATGATGGCCAGGGACTTTGTTCAAGGGTGGAACATGTAACTGCCATGGGATTTGCTCTCTCAGCCCTACTGCTTGAATTATAGTCTCCTTCTCCGACCCTAAAGCACCTGTAACCCACGATTTACATAATACATACACTCCACTAGACTAAGCTAATTATGATACGCAAAAGTGGCTTTGGCTGTCTCACATGTAAATGAGCACGGTCTAAGTTCAACATGCCACATCTATAAAAACCATGCCACTTTGAGAGCATTTCCCCCGAGCACTCCGTTACCCATAGTTCCCTATATGGTGCTAACAGGCAGCCTAACAGGCAGCCTGATGTTTAAATGCTAATTTTGTGTCGCAGCACCTTGCAGAAATCAAAAGACTTCTGAAAGCTCTTTACCAGCCGCCACATGCCTGTTAAAAACACTCCTGGGACTCTACCTTAAGTGGAGAATGAATGTAACACCTGCTTGTGAACCGAACCGCAGGCTGCTAAAGAACACAAGGTATTCAAATAAGGAATAAAAAAGACAACAGTTATTAGATGAGACATAAGTCCTGTGGCTACGGTCGTGTTTTGTACACTGTCATCCCAGAGCAGATTCAAATATGATATCGTGTTCTGTTTATGGGACGCGGGTGTGCGTGTTACGACGCATTCTGCCGGACAATATCCTACTCTGCCTGTTATGAGTAATCACACTGAAACAAGAAGGCAGTGAAGAACTCACAAAGCCCCTCAGAGATGAAATGGCACCCTTGAGGCGTGGCAGGAGTGATGGACGTAATTTTCTCTTCAATGCAGATAACGTAACGAGTCCATATGTAGAACCAGATCGTTTCACTTCGCATTGTGCAAAGTCACATTGTCCAAATGATTTGTCCCCTGGTGAAAATGTGCTTAATGATCTTTGTTTCTGTGGCTATAATTCATTAAATTAGTCTAATAGGAGACGTCGTTAGTTCGATCAGACACACGTAAAGGAAAGTACACTCTGGTGAGAGCTGATCATGTGGAACGGGTTGGAGGAATTTGCATCACTGTGAGAAGTTCTTATTCCTCTGGTTAAGGTATTTCTGGCTCTTCAGGGAACACCTCAATTCTGACAGTGACGGTCACATGATGACGATACTGGAAATTCATTGAGATTACATGACATTTTGACATTTTGCCCATTTTGCTGATGGAATATTAGAAACCATTCAAGGCCTTACATTGGTGTTTTGCACATCCTCGCTATTTTGAACATAAGCTATATTTCTCAACATCTGGTTAGTTCCTGATGCAGATTGCTAGCTGACTAAACATACAAGTGAGGCAGCTTGTAAAGTACAGATATGGTGATGAAAGACATAAGGAGGCAGCTTCTGCTGACTTCCAATAAAGTTGAGTTCTTCTTCTCTGTCTGTGGCGCTCTTCTTCTTTGTCTGTGGCGCAAGCTATATCTGTCCTGGTTGGAGAGTTATCTGTGTGTCAGTGAGAATGCCCATCAGGGCAGTGAAGTGTGGTCTTTGGTTCTCCCTGGATCCTGTCTGGCTGTGGCTGCTGTCTTTGTCCATACTCCATCACCTTAATCTTCCCTCATATTTTACCCTGCCCTCTGGGGAGGGGGCTTTGATTTAATAAAGCTGCCTGCCTGTCCCAACAGACTGTGATCGCTGATTTACTCTGGGCCTGGCTGGTGCATCGCTGTGTGTGTGTGTGTGTGTGTGTGTGTACAGGAGGGTCATGTGTAAAAATGAAAGTGTGTGTACGATTATGTGACTGAGTGGTTTTGTGAGGTCAGAGCTGGTGTCCTTGTGTTGGGTGTTGAACATAATGATCTGAACTACTGTAGTAGGTTAGAGGTCATCTGGTGGTTGAGGCAAGGTTTAGATTATAGCCTATCACTTGTACATACTCTATTACACTTTGTAGCTGAGAATACGCAACTCAAGATTGAATTGAATCTACTAGGGTTTAGCTGCAGAACATCTGAAACTAATTACAATCTAGACTTTACCCCCCTGTGATTTTAGTGGTAAACAGAAGCTTTTGAGGTAAACAGTAAATTAAATTGATTCTGATTAGGCAGATTTAAGATATTACGTAAAAGTAAGCTTATGCTATTTCTACCACCAGTGCCTGTAAATTTAAGCTGTTAGTTTAAGTTACCCCATTCAACCTTGTAAAAAAGCTGCTTTCGGGTAGCAGATATAACGGAGAAACTACACCCTACTCCTTTACTCTCTCAGAATCACCCTTATAAATATGTCAGCGGCTCCTCTCTCTCCCCTGCCGGTAGGTAGAGTACAGGTGGTGAAGTAGGAAGGCCCAGAGGGCTCTCTGTACTGAGAGGATGCCTACCATCATCACCTCTCCTAGGTCAGTACAGCTCCAGAAGGGCCAGGGGAGCTGCGGTGCTGCGCTGGCTATAAGACGTCTTAATGAGGCCCTCTGTCTCTCTGACATGCCTCTACTGCGTCCTGACTGGGTGACAGAACCATTTATCTGGGAAATCAGCTTAGCCCTCCCTGAAGAGGGGTGCAGACTGCAGATAGGTGCGGAGCATGCTCACACAGTATAGCAGACCTCCATGGGTGTCTAAATAGGCTGTTTCCATATGCACTGGCTTACTGTGAGTTGACGTTGCACAACAGCTTGCTATGACATTGTGCAGAGAGCGATAATCTCAAGAGAGATGTTAATACGCGGCAAATAGGAGACATGATGTTATACTTCAAATTGTCTCTGGTATAACCATGCAAATGGTTTCATCGCTATTCTACCCAGGGGGTGCCTTGGAAACCCCCCAGGTAGAATAGTTTGCATCATGAACAATGGGGGATTGAACCCATTTATATTATGTTTTTAGAGTCATTGCAATTTCCCCTCACACACTCCCTGGTGAAATTGATGTTTTATGTCCAAAGACTCTAGCATTTCCATTTGATATCCCTTAGAGACTAGTTTAATTCTCCTTTTACAGAAAAATATGCTTGCACCGCTATGAACTATGTTAAGTGCTTTGAAAATACCTCATAGAAAGCATAACCCATTAAACAGACCTGCCAGTGTTTCCATTTTGAAATTCTCGGGATGGAGCACCCACAATGCAATGTTCTAGTATTCGGCGTCCCTCAGCGCCAACTGCCAGGGCCTGTTCCAAGAATGGGCTGCTGCTCTATCACGGTTCAGTACGACGAGGCTTGCCTCTCAGGGTTCTGGGGCTGTTATAGATCTTAGGGTCTATTCTTAAATGTTTGTCAATGAGAATCACCGATTTAGCAGACGTCTTAACCAGCTCTCCCTGTTGTCTACTTTGTTCCTTCCTCCCAGCTGTAGTGCTTGTCTTTGCTCGCTTCCTTCTTTAACGTCTTGATTATACCATTTGGAAAAGCTGCTCGTCAATCAGCCTCTGCTGGTGTGTGACGATAGGCTACATCTCTGCAATGCAGAGCTCTCACTGCTCTCTATTCCACATCTCTGTATATTTGTTAAAATGATGGATATCTTTGTATTTACTTGAATTGTTATTCTCAGACTGCCTTCCCTAGATATTGATCAACCTCAAATGCTCTCAGCAACCGTTCATCCGTCACAGATGAGTTGCTTGCAGTTGTCTAAGAAAGTGGTGCATGCTATTTTACAGGCACATACCGTACAGATGCGTTTTGGTGTTTTTCTCCATGGGTGAATATGTCTGCAGCAGCTTGTTTATTCCGACGTACCGGCTCAGACACCGGGGGCTGGAGTTGACTGTGTTCAGACAACACATCTTCTCGGCTGCTCCCTGTATGAATACCAATGCAACTGAATCAAAGAGATTGATTAGAGGGGTATGTTGTTTAACCCCAGGGCCGAGCGCTCCAGTTATTAGTTTGTTTACTTAGCCATTAGCATTGCTTTCTGTTTTTCTCTCCCACTCAGTATGTCCCAGTATATTCCTGCTTTGTGTTAACTGCGCTCATTAAGGAGAACGAGGAGGCGGAAGGCCTTTCCCGTCACGACGCCAGCGAGGTGATTTAGAGAATGACAGAGAATGACAATGCAAACATCTTAGTAGTTGACCCTGGCGCAGGTAGAAAACTTGGCTGGCACTTGTTGTCCTTGACCTTGTCACTCATAGAGTTGTCATACCTATGACTGATACAGGTTCAGTTGAAGCTGGCCAAGTGAGCAGTCCCTACACTGATACCATGAATTACGGAATGGTATTCCATGTTTTCCTGACTGACTACATCAACTCTTTTTTTGTGTGTGATTAATTTAGCATGCGGGAGGAAGATTATGTTGAAACAGGTGTTGATCTTGTGTAGTGCTGTTTGGAAAATGCAATGTGTTCTATTTTGGACTTCTAATATTCTTGATTTGATTTAGAGACTCTTCTCTCATCAACTGAACAACAACGAATTTGGCTCTGTACATAACACTGGAGATGACTGGCAATCCTCAAGCATGACATCCATACAGAAACTAGCCAAATGGACTGAAGGATTCATTTATGTTGGTGGAAGAGGGGTGATTGCTTTCTGAATCTTTCTCTGGAACTGGCGTATATAATTGTTCACAGTCATAAAACCTCCATTCAACCAGTCTTCTATTGCAACGTTTCAATCAAACGCTCCCCTCTTGTACGTTTCCCATGTAATCTGTTTATGAGGCAATTTCAGATTTATGCGTAAACAGCCCAACAACTGGACAATTAGCTCAATGCCAGATGAATATCAAAGATGATTTGTCCCCCCTGGCTGCCGTCTGACTACTAAAATGGCCAGTTGGAGAATGGACCCCCCATTTTAATGGCTAAAGGAAGCAGGCAGTGAATACTACAGGCTAGTAAACCGGCCGGATAATGACATTCGGAGGTCAGGGGATTTTTTTTTCTTCCCACATATTATCTAAAACCCGATAAGCAGGTCTGTTCACTCTGTGCTCTCGGACAAAACCATGCAGCCTCTGCATATTTATTCAACCTCATCCCATCCCCCTAGAAATCCCTGCTATTGAAAAGTGGGCTTTTACAGTGTTCATCATCCTTTGGAGGAAAGCAGTCTATTCTGCTGAGCTCTGACTTTACACTGGGATAAAAAGATTTCTGCCTTAAGTTCAGGGGAGCGCCTGAATGGTGCGAGGGTTAGCCAGCCACAGGAGGGCTTATAAGAAGTGAATAAATATTCAATCCAAGTCATAAAGGTTAGCTCACACATTATGGCCAACCACTGTCTTTCACCATCCAGGTCAGTGAGGTTTGATTGAACTACGACCCCTCTTTGATCAGGCTAATCTTGATGGCATTACTGGACTTTCCTTTCAAACCTACCAGTATTAAATCTATGTAAATCAGACCTAAACATCTGAAGGCTGTGAGAAATAGGAACGGTGCGTGTGGAGCGCTGTATGAACTCATCATCAGGCAGTAGAGTGAATCAACGGTGGCACTCCCAGAGGTTTAGTAGCTGATGGGAAAAGAACGGAGGAGGGGTTTTCTCTGAGATAATAGAATTACATTCACAACTTGAAAGAATTCTGGCGAGGAGTCCTTCTAAAATTACATTTCCCTCTGCAAGAGGAATAGCAGGGGATATTCCTGGAAAAGCAGGCGAGGATATCTGGGTGAAACAAAGTTTACAGGATGGAGAGGACGTCTTCTCTCTCAACTCTGATGTAATACTATCTGAGGTCAGAGGTTACTACAGTGACAGAGATTTAGGCTATTCTGTTCCCTTTGAAGTTTACACGATGCAATTCTCATAGCTTTCCTGTGAACTCCTGGCAGGAACATATAGGAATATACAGCTTTTTTGTGTGAATGAATGCATTGTTTACGCTGTTGATTTGTACTCTGTGAGAACTTGTACAGTTTGTATGTTTGACGTTGCAATTGCTGCAATACCGATGGCATCTCATTGGCTCTTATTAGATATTGCTATTTTGCATTGTTTGGTTCCGTTTCCATTGAGAATTGGTTTGTGTTTAATGGATGAAACACTTATTTTAAAATTGACTTTTTGTTTTCTAATTTCCTGCCATAACAATGGCCATAGTAAATGCAAATGCTGTTGTCTTGAGAGAAAGTATGGGAATAACTACTGAACCTAGTAAATGTATTTCGCTTGTTAATGAGGTCAGGACATCCCATCTCCAACATCAGTGACACTCCCACGGGCTAAGACCAGGACATTGTGTTGCCATCTACAGTGAACAACGCACTGGGATGGATTATCAGAAAACAAAAGGAACTAGAATGTTTAGTATTCAGAAGGTCTGGTCACAATCTGCCAATGGCAAAAACAAATTTGTCCTCAGTCCTCTCCCCACCTCGGCCCTATCTTCAGGCCCTTCAGATAAATATCCCAACACATTCCTTCAGCATTTATTATTTCACTGTTTTCCACTGTAATGTTTATCTTGCCCGTGCAGAATAGCCCTCTGCTGTCATGTCCATGTGGGAGAATTGAATTCTTCAGTAAGTGGTGAAGAGGACGTTCCTGCATGGCACTGATAACTTTCTGCATTTGACCACGTATTGTGTCGAGCCGAGTGGCTCCTGAAAGCAAAAGTACTGTAAGTTGCTTCTTCCCGAAAGGACGCTAAATAGATTCAAATGCGGACAAAAGTTTTGAAAAGGAAACAGATGAGATTGAATTAGGGCAGACTTGAAATGTGAATGCGATTTTATCTTTAAATTTCCATATTTTGTTGCCATGTTTAGGTACTCTTCAAGGAAATAAAAACAATTTCACACACGCTTTCCGTACAAAAAAAATGAATTCATAATGAAATCGGAATGCATAATGCATTACCTATCCATTGTGATCAAGTTTGGAAGGCATGTTTCGAATAGTCAGCAGTTTATTTCTCAGACTCAGGTTCTAACAATGGAAAGTTCTGGGACTCAGGTGGCTTTCTAATGAATTAGTCAAGCCTTGATATGAAAACCTTGGCTGTCAACTGGATGGCACCCAGGTCTGCTGCTTTTGCAAACGGCAAGAGAGAAAGTTCTGGAAATGCTCCATTGACATCCCGGTGATTGGTCATTTTTTGCCTCTGTCTCGCTATTTATTTCCATCTCTCACTCTCTTAGCTGGCAATCCTATCTACAAAGTCATATTTTTCTCTGAATGAAACTTTCAGGGCAAAAATAATAGCTTAATAATCATGAACTCTGTAATCTGAGTAGGTTTATGTGTACGTGGGGTTTTGACCCCAAAAGTGTGAAATACCACTATTGGAACTGGCCAAAACAGGTGGCTTAGACACCATTTCCATGCATCAAGTCACCCCTCCCAAACTCTCTCCATTCCGCAGCCATTTTCCGGAATGATTTCTGAGGATAATAGCACTCACAAATCATCCGCTGGGCAGTGGAGTCTGGGAAATTGATGTCCCTTCATTTCAAAACAATGGAGGTGCCTTATGAGGGGGCTCATGATGTCATAACTTCAGGGGCTGACAGACTGGGCAGGGAGAGGGAACGTGGCCCATGGATGGGTGCAGGGCCAACGGAACCCTATGCAGGTACGACTCAATCAATCCCTGTACTGGGGAGACGCGGGGCTGTGGTCCAAGTAGCCAGAGACATGCTCAATCACATCTCCTCACAGTGAACAAATTGACAGCCTTTACTCTGGGTATCAGCCCCTCCTAATCCCCCCAGTCTGCCAGCCTCTCTTTCTCCTTCCCAATCTTACATTCACAGAAACAGGTAATTCAAAGGACAATCTAAGACCATGTACCTCTTTATTCTTCACACTGCCTGCCCAACGCCTCATTGGGTCAACCGGGCAAAGCATTGAGATAAAACGTTTTTCAAAGTTGCATGATGTGAGTGAGTGAGTGAGTGAGTGAGTGAGTGAGTGAGTGAGTGAGAGAGTGAGAGAGTGAGTGAGTGAGTGAGTGAGAGAGTGAGAGAGAGAGAGGTGTTATCGCAGCAGTTTGGTTTTATATGTCTCTCAGTCCACCAATATAGAGTCAGGCAGGCTAATATCAGTGTGGATTAAAGAGCTGCTGGAGATTGTGTGAGAGACATTGACTAATAAATAATTAATGCAGGCCAGTGGAGGAAGACGATAAATCTCCCGTTTTTGAGTCCTGCATGCAATTTAGATGTCTGGGCATCGTTGGAACGGACGTTCCACTGATTTAAACCCACAGATGAAATGAATAAAACGTCATATTTAAGGGGAAATTCAAATCATCAAACCCCTTCTGTGTTCTTTTGATTAATGTTGCTCCCCTGTAGGTTTATGTGAGAGCAAGGGTTACCACACCTTCCTAAGAAAATATTTAAAAAGCCACTTACATACTGGATTACTCCAAACCACGGGTGAATTGGACGTTGATTGACTTGGCTGGGTTCCTGGCTACACACCTGGTCTCATACATACGTTTTGAACGAGTCACCCCACGGTAGTAGAACATTTTCACACCGGAGGCACTGTGTCCTGCCTCACCAGATCCAACCATCACTTCAAAGAGACAGGACAAGGGTGATCTTTGCATGACGGATGGGGCTTTCCTGGCTCTAAGCACTGGGGAATGAGTCGCTATGCATATCTGGGTCTCGCACACCATGGCATTCCAACAGTCACAAATAACACAGACACTAGAACGTCACCCAATCAGGATGGAACCAGCCCCCACCGCCGTTCAATGTAAAATGGATGCCTGGTCTGGTTTGTGGAGATCATAGCAAGGCTGGCAGGATACGCATCCGGGGGAATGTGAGGAGACGGTGTGTGGAGTAATGACGTGCTTTTCCCTGTGCTGTCACCGAGGCTGTGGCATGGATGGCTGCTTTACAGACTCTGAGCCGGGGACTGATGGCAGAACGTGAAGAAAACAGACGGGGGAATCTCTGTCTGCTTACGTTCGTCAGCGAGGGTCACTGTCATGACCAATCCTCCAATGTAAATGAGGCTAACCGCACCGTCTGGAGACACACACACACACACCTATCTTTCTCAGAACAGAGCACATCTCCAGGGCTGTCAGACAGGGTCGTGAGGTTAAGGGAGGTTGGCGCGGCAGAGCAGGCTGACTGTCAATGCTGTTGACAGCAAGATGGATGAACCAATACTTGAGGGAGCAACGGGCCCACTTTCCCTGTTTCGTTAACACACTGTCCTGTTAGGCATGGATGTCTCCCAAATGTACTAACCCTCCTTCATCATCCTTCATGACGTGCTATCATCCACCTTCATTTCTTAAGACATCAGTATACACTCATACACATCCTATCATAAACACCCTACTCCCCCCCCCCACTCCCCCTCCTCTAAACCCAAACAGTACGCTTTTCCCCCGTTCAGGCCTCCGGATCCATATATGAGAAGTTATTGGGCCAGGCCGGCTGGAGGTAGCACAGTCATTTCTCACCACTCTGTGCCTCGGAGGAGAGTCGGTGATCCCAGTCAACATTAACATCAGCTTTCTGGAGCAGGGCCTCCATTAAGAACCAGCTGCATGGGAAAAGCCCATCACTGCGCTAAGAGAACACACAAGGGGAGGGAGGGAGATGGAGACAGACAGGAAATATGAGGCGACTGTGGGGAGAGGAGAGGGAGAATAATGAACAGAAACAGAGGAGGAAGGAAGTCAGGTTGCGATGGAAAGGAGAACAACTGAAGCAATAAATCACAAGTTAATAGATCACTGGAAAGACGTCCCCAAGGGATCTCTTTCCAGAGCCACGAAACTACACAGCTTAATTCTCAATTAACTCGGGTTAAGAATCCGGTTCCCTTGGGATTAACCAAGGTATGTGATGCCTGATGTGATGGCAGACATAATGATTCTATCCAGCCTGTTTAACATCATTTTGCTCACAGGTTGATACCGGGGAGTCACTGTCAACACACTAGGAGACAGGAGGCCAAATTGGTTTGGATCTATGGAGATGTATTCCAAATCAGGTATAAGTCAACTAGGAAGGCTGATGCAGAGTAATAGTGTTACTACTGTACCTTTCCATCATAGACAAAAAGTGGTTGCGTTTGATCCTCAAAGTCTAAGCCACTGTCATCCTGTTCACACAGGTTAAAATGTTATTTATTTTTTAAACAATGAATGATTCTCATTCATGCCACCTAGGTTTAATGCTCTCTCCTGACATTATCGCTGAGCAGAGTTTGAGTGCAGTTTGTCATTCCACTGCCCAAAACTGAAGCTGTCACACGCCTCCAGACTTCAGTCAATAAGCAAGACCATGGTGAGTCACCACTGGCTCGCAGAAATGTTCTCTCACCATGCACATAATAATGAGATGGATCTGAGTGACATTAAAGGCAAAATGAGGCAGTTGGGTCGACAGCACCACTCTGCCAACACCAGCCAATTCAGAACCAACGTCTGTGGAGTAAAGAATGCATTGAATGCACTTACGTTTAGCCTACTACATCTACACAGTGTTTGTCTGATGGAATAAAGAAGAGCAGATTTCGCATTCAACTTTTTTCTGCATGTATTCATCTTTATACAAGCCTATTGTTATATATCCACAGACTTTCTGTTATTTACAGAAGAAAGTAGTTACTCTTTGGCAACCAATCCCTCCCTTTTCCCTGTAGTGCCGTTTAACTGCAACAAAGACAGCATTGCAGCCTGTTTATACTCACAGCGGGATTTGCTTGTTGAAACGAGCTGCAGGCTTTTCTCTAATGAAAGCCAGGAGTATTTAAGGATGGGAACTGACTAGTAAAAACTGCAAAACAGGATTTTGTCTGTACCTACCGCCACCTCAGTAGGCCAATACGTCACAGACACACTCCTCACACGGCATCTGGTCTGATATATCTAGGATGATATACCATCCTGACTGATGAGATAGACCAGTAGGACAATACCCAAATACCTTCCACCTCCACAGAACACGTTGAAATGGTCTCCTGCATTCTTACTGCTCCCATTTATCTCTCGACTCTGAGCTGAAGCCCCTCTGATTTTGTCCTTGAGTTCCTTTTTCATCGCTCGCTTGCCTGTTCACTGTTCTCTACTCGTCTTCGTATCACCTGGCCTGACAAGCCCAGAGTTTTTCTCTGGTTGTGCTTGTTCTTTTTCTTCAGCGTACTGACTCTTTCTGGAGAGGTCTGTCAGAGGGTGTGAATTACGGGGTGCGGAACGACACCGAGAATATATTCCTGACACACTGTATTCTCTGGGCTCCCTCTGCAACCTTGTCTCTGTCAACTCAAGTAACAGCATATCAGACGGGGCCGTTCAGTTTGACACGGCTAGCTGACTCAACGGGGAGTCTAAAGATAATAACGGAAATAATAAATCCTTTCAAAAACCCACAGAACTCGCATATAAATACCACATTGAATCAGCGGGGGGACGGCCGGGCACAGTTCCTAAAACGCACACAAATGGCTGAAATACACTCTTTCTCCATGGCATTTATTCCAAATGTCAATTCAGCCACCTGGAAAGAGTTTTGTCCACAATGGTTTCTTCATGAATGTCGGGTCGAGTCATGGATCTGTGTGCAGCAGGTCTATAGGCCAAATGGCTGGTCGTTTCTCTCACTGACAGCCTGAGGTTGAGAAAGTTAGCTAGATATCTAGGTATTGGATGATCCGGACATGTTGTGCTTATGGCTTAGTCTCTGAAATCTCATGTCTGGAGTCGTCCTGGTCTTGTTTTGATCGTGGAAGTATCTCATGACCCTGTTTCCTCTTCGTCCCAGTCGCTCTTCCTCCTTGGGATATATCTACAACCTCCAGTGATTTCCCTCCACTGTCCCCCCGGGCACAGCTAGACACACATCTTTCCTCTTTCTGAGAAATAACAAGAAAATAACAGACATCTATGAAATGCCACCCAAGACTAACAAGACAGCGGTTTTTACAACCATTAACTGGTTTACGTTTACGTAGAGTTAGACAGAATGGACAGCCGCAGTAAATCTAACCAGCTGAGCACATAAAAGAACTGGGCTTTACTACACAACATAGTGGATAAAGACACAAAAGGTGAGATGAGTTATACCTGAAGCTACAGTATAAACAGGTCTGCACTCACAAATGCACAAGAATCAACTGAGGCACTGCTGAATCTGTAACCTCAAATGATCATTGCCTGCATTATTAGTATTACTCGGTTTTAACACGCGTTCAACATGATCCACCACTTCTGGGGTAGGAATGTTGGGCCAGTAACCGAAAGGTTGCTGGATCGAATCCCAGAGCTGACAACAACAAAAATGCAGAAGACACATTTCAATTGAATGCATTCAGTTGTACAACTGACTAGGTATCCCCCCTTTCCCTTTCCCTTTCTGCTCCTTAAATTAGCCAGCATCTTGGACAGGAGCATTTTTCTCTGCTATGATTCCGTCATTATCTTCAGTTCAGGGCCTGTGTTTAGCTGGTGAGAGCGTGTGGGCCTGTACAAAATGGAGCTTTTGTGTGAAGCAGTAGTCTCTCCACTACTCTAATTGAAGTTTAATTTCGCACATTGCCTTTTTTTCTTCTCTGACACTGGGATAGGAGAAGCACAATTGCTTTGTAAAATTGCATGGGCAATTTTGCTTCTTTGACACATTCTGCAGTTCTGAATATTCCCTAAAAAAAAATGATAGTATTTATGTTGCAAGAGGCTCGCAACAGGACTAAATGGAAAAATGGATTGATGCTGTAATTTCGTGCCACTTCCTTTCAATGGTACGTTTTGGCAGTATCTACTGAACAGAGAACTAAATAAAACATTCTAGTTTTGACGAGAGTGGGGGGCATTTAGGGCTCCTTAATGGACGGAGGACAGGACCAGGGCAAAGGTGACAGAATCACAGAGGTTTACAATAATAGGATTTGTAATTAAGATGTTTAGGCCTTTTAGGAAGACAATTGAATTTAAAGTGTGAGAATGACCTTTAAAACCATGTTAGTCCTTTAAATAGGGGCTGAAAACACTTAGTTCTTGAAAGTGAATGGCTGAGAATGGGAAAACAACAGATCCACTAGGACAGGGGAAATGCTGAATTAATTAAAGAAATACACATGATTAACCTATCACCTTGGTAGACATGTCAACCTTTGTGGGGAGCCCAGTATCCAGGAGAAAGAGGGCATCATTGTAAGGTACACTCTTAGAAAAAAGGGTTCCAAAAGGATTCTTCAGCAGTCCCCATAGGAGAACCCTTTTTGGTTGCAGGTGGAACTCTTTTGGGTTCCATGTAGAGCCCTCTATGGAAAAGTTTTTACATGGAACCCAAACGGGTTCTACCTGGAACCAACAAGGGTTCTTCAAAGGGTTCTCCTATGGGGACAGCTGAAGAACACTATTAGGGTCTAGATAGCACCAGATGATGACAGTGATCCAGGGAATGTTGAATGAAGAAAAAAGGACCGGCAAAGGACGGGCGTGTGTGTGTGTGTGTGTGTGTGTGTGTGTGTGTGTGTGTGTGTGTGTGTGTGGTGTGTGTGTGTGTGTGGTGTGACTATGAGTGTAAGTGTGTGTGTATCTGTACGTGCTTCCTGGAGTGTGTAGGTCAAATGTTTGAGATGCTATAGTTCTTTCTGACATAACACAAACCCATTCAGACAGTCTCACTGGTCCTGTTAGTGGCTGTGAATGATTAAAGGCCCAGTCCTGTCAGACTCTGCCTGAAAGAGCTCAAACTCACCAGGACTTTAGGGAGACATTTTTCAGCCTCGTATCATCGTCCCTCTTCCTGTCTCATTGCTCGTTAGTGTTCATGACCCGAAAGAGGAGAAATTGTCACAAGGCTCACTCACAAACATCCACAGGGTCAGCAGCAGCAACAGCAGTAGCACTGTAGTGGAAAACGTCCCTATAGAGCAGTATATTCTGTCTGGGCAGAGTTGATAACAATAACAGCCAGATGAGCCAGGCTGGCTGTATCATTATCTACCTACTGAGTCTAGGGGGGGATTGGGAAAAATAATCACCCCTTAATACAGTACTTTCCCCTCTTGGACTCATTCTCTGTGACCCTCGCCATCAAATGTAACTCCAATAGCCAACCTGTGTGTGAGAGGTCAGAAGGCAGGGAGGGAAAACCATTTCTCCATGTCTTCTGTCATCCAATCTTCCAATCCTACATCATGGAGGAATTAGATCTGGCTGGAAAATTACAATGTCACTGCTCCGCCATGGTTCCAACGGGAGCGGGGACTGCTGAATGTTTATGGAGCCAATAATAATGGAGCTAGAAGAGCAGGGCCGGATTTATCCGGTACCGAGGCTTAGTGCAATTAAGCACCGGGAATGGCAGCCGGAATTATTACTGGATGAGTGGCAGGACTTATGAACACCTGAGGCTTCCTCAGCTGTGTCTGAGAACCGAAAACAGGCAGAAAAATATATTGTGATATCGATGGCACTAATACTTAGTAGTACTACTATTACTAAGCAGTCTTGGTTCTCTGTTATGGTACAACAAAGGATTCGGCACTGTTTACAGACAGCAGTGGGGAAGCTCGTTCTTCCATCTCTAAGCTGTGTCCCAACAATAGCTGATAGGCTAGCTGCTAGCCCACGGGTAAATGCAGTGAACCCTCTTGATTAGAATGGAACAGTGTCACGGTGCACCACAAAAACACTGCAAACTTTTAGAAGCCTGCCTATTTCAGAGGGAGGGGACCAGGAAAGAGACTTAGAGAGAGAGAGAGAGATACATTGTGGATGATTCATTACAATGATATCAACAGATCTTACAGTTTCTCCGGCCATGATTAAAGCATGTTGACATTTATTGGAATGAATCTTGTCCTGGAGGTGGAGCTGAGCGATTTCCACTAGATGGGCCAGCGGCAAAGTCAAAATTGGCTATATATTGTTAAGAAACCATGAAAACCAAAATGTGCTTTTTGGTCTGAATTTAAGGTTAGGGTTAGGCATAAGGTTAGCAGTGTAGTACAGGTTAGAGTTTCGGTAAGGGTTAAGATTACGGTTAGGGATGCGTTTAAAATCCGATTGTATGACTTTGTGGCAGTGCCAGCTAGTGACTACCCCGCAGAGCTTCCTCCAGTACATGAGTCATCCCAATAAATGCCAACCTGCATGATTTAATGTATTCAGGTCTCCCCCTGTGGGACACTAAACAGATCACCTAGAACCAATTTTGAAGAGTTATGGCTTCTGATGTATTCTATCAAGCTTTTACACTACAATCATCACTGGGTTCGTCTGAGGTAGTGTAATTCACCACCGTATAGACTAGAGAGCCCTGAAATACTAACCAGCAAGCTTGGGTTTTACAACCAATTACAGGGTCACTACATCTCTTCAACATTTGTTATGCACAGAAGAAGAAATACGACATACCGCTTAGTTCAACGACCTTCTATAGTCTTTGTAGGAAATGCAATGACACTATTTTATTTGATCCATACTTCACAGTGCTAGACGAAGATCTGGAGGAGCATCACTCAGTGCTGTGGAGTTCCTCCGGTACACCCCATATAAGTTCTGACTCCTTCAACGTCAGATAAATAACCCATCACCTGCTCCAGGTGTAATGACTGCTGTTATGACAGCACAATTCAGCTGGATTGTATTTGCCGTGACAGGTTTGATTGTCCGATTTTTTCGATGTTGCTTGAGCTGAATCGCAGGCTTGCGAGAACCCTATTGTTACAGGATATAGGCTACAGAGTTGTATCAGGAAATCATGCAACGTGCAACGTAAGTACTTATTTGGAGCGGAGATGGGCATGCTGTATCTCAACACATCTCTGTGTTCTGAGTGATGGTGACTAGCATGGTCAATGTAGCTGCTCAAGAAACCGTCTGGAGAGGACTTCCTTACCACTCCATTGTGCTCAACACGTTAGAGTGGAAGATTTGCACATGCTCTTATTCCATTCTCCCATTTTAGCTTAATTACATACTCTTCCTTAACAAGCCTCCATCGCTGCTGCCTCAGATTATCCATACAAAGCAAGAAATACAATTTTATTTCACTACTGCTCGATTAGCCCCACCACCGCACCACTGCTCGATTAGCCCCACCACCGCACCACTGCTCGATCACCACCACACCACTGCTCGATTAGCCCCACCACCACACCACTGCTCGATCACCACCACACCACTGCTCGATTAGCCCCACCACCACACCACTGCTCGATCAGCCCCACCACCGCACCACTGCTCAATCAGCCCCACCACCGCACCACTGCTCGATTAGCCCCATCACCACACCACTGCTCGATCACCACCGCACCACTGCTCGATCACCACCGCACCACTGCTCGATCACCACCGCACCACTGCTCGATTAGCCCCACCACCGCACCACTGCTCGATTAGCCCCACCACCACACCACTGCTCGATCACCACCGCACCACTGCTCGATCACCACCGCACCACTGCTCGATCACCACCGCACCACTGCTCGATTAGCCCCACCACCGCACCACTGCTCGATTAGCCCCACCACCGCACCACTGCTCGATTAGCCCCACCACCACACCACTGATCGATTAGCCCCACCACTGCTCGATTAGCCCCACCACCACACCACTGCTCGATTAGCCCCACCACCACACCACTGCTCGATCACCACCGCACCAATGCTCGATCACCACCGCACCACTGCTCGATCACCACCGCACCACTGCTCGATCAGCCCCACCACCACACCACTGCTCGATTAGCCCCACCACCGCACCACTGCTCGATTAGCCCCACCACCACACCACTGCTCGATTAGCCCCACCACCGCACCACTGCTCGATCACCACCGCACCACTGCTCGATCACCACCGCACCACTGCTCGATCAGCCCCACCACCACACCACTGCTCGATCACCACCACACCACTGCTCGATCACCACCACACCACTGCTCGATCACCAGCACCACCACACCACTGCTCGATCACCACCACACCACTGCTCGATCACCACCGCACCACTGCTCGATCACCACCGCACCATTGCTCGATCACCACCGCACCACTGCTCGATCACCACCGCACCACTGCTCGATCACCACCGCACCACTGCTCGATCAGCCCCACCACCGCACCACTGCTCGATCACCACCGCACCACTGCTCGATCACCACTGCTCGATCACCACCGCACCACTGCTCGATCACCACCGCACCACTGCTCGATCACCACCGCACCACTGCTCGATTAGCCCCACCACCACACCACTGCTCGATCACCACCGCACCACTGCTCGATCACCACCGCTCGATCACCACCGCACCACTGCTCGATTAGCCCCACCACCGCACCACTGCTCGATTAGCCCCACCACCACACCACTGCTCGATTAGCCCCACCACCGCACCACTGCTCGATCACCACCGCACCACTGCTCGATCACCACCGCACCACTGCTCAATCACCACCGCTCGATCACCACCGCACCACTGCTCGATCAGCCCCACCACTGCTCGATCAGCCCCACCACCGCACCACTGCTCGATCACCACCGCACCACTGCTCGATCACCACCGCTCGATCACCACCGCACCACTGCTCGATCACCACCGCACCACTGCTCGATTAGCCCCACCACCGCACCACTGCTCGATCACCACCGCACCACTGCTCGATCACCACCGCACCACTGCTCGATCACCACCGCAACACTGCTCGATTAGCCCCACCACCGCACCACTGCTCGATTAGCCCCACCACCGCACCACTGCTCGATTAGCCCCACCACCGCACCACTGCTCGATTAGCCCCACCACCACACCACTGCTCGATCACCACCACACCACTGCTCGATCACCACCGCACCACTGCTCGATCACCACCGCACCACTGCTCGATCACCACCGCACCACTGCTCGATTAGCCCCAACACCACACCACTGCTCGATCACCACCGCACCACTGCTCGATTAGCCCCACCACCGCACCACTGCTCGATCACCAACACACCACTGCTCGATCACCACCGCACCACTGCTCGATCACCACCGCACCACTGCTCGATCACCACCGCACCACTGCTCGATCACCACCGCACCACTGCTCGATCACCACCGCACCACTGCTCGATCACCACCGCACCACTGCTCGATCAGCCCCACCACCGCACCACTGCTCGATCACCACCGCACCACTGCTCGATCACCACCGCTCGATCACCACCGCACCACTGCTCGATTAGCCCCACCACCGCACCACTGCTCGATCACCACCGCACCACTGCTCGATCAGCCCCACCACCGCACCACTGCTCGATCACCACCGCACCACTGCTCGATCAGCCCCACCACCGCACCACTGCTCGATCACCACTGCTCGATCACCACCGCACCACTGCTCGATCACCACCGCACTACTGCTCGATCACCACCGCACCACTGCTCGATCAGCCCCACCACCACACCACTGCTCGATTAGCCCCACCACCGCACCACTGCTCGATTAGCCCCACCACCACACCACTGCTCGATTAGCCCCACCACCACACCACTGCTCGATCACCACCGCACCACTGCTCGATCACCACCGCACCACTGCTCGATCACCACCGCACCACTGCTCGATTAGCCCCACCACCGCACCACTGCTCGATTAGCCCCACCACCACACCACTGCTCGATCACCACCGCACCACTGCTCGATTAGCCCCACCACCGCACCACTGCTCGATCACCACCACACCACTGCTCGATCACCACCGCACCACTGCTCGATCACCACCGCACCACTGCTCGATCACCACCGCACCACTGCTCGATCACCACCGCACCACTGCTCGATCAGCCCCACCACCGTACCACTGCTCGATCACCACCGCACCACTGCTCGATCACCACCGCTCGATCACCACCGCACCACTGCTCGATCACCACCGCACCACTGCTCGATTAGCCCCACCACCGCACCACTGCTCGATCACCACCGCACCACTGCTCGATTAGCCCCACCACCACACCACTGCTCGATTAGCCCCACCACCACACCACTGCTCGATTAGCCCCACCACCACACCACTGCTCGATTAGCCCCACCACCACACCACTGCTCGATCACCACCACACCACTGCTCGATCACCACCGCTGGGTTACTGCTCTAAAGGCCTCCGTCCGTTGATTCAAACACACAACCAACTAAATGTAAACTTTTAAAAATACACCTTTGCTCCTCGCTGCTATATCAAATGCACCCCTGGTGCCAGCCTCTCGAACTTTCCATTAGAGCCTGGGTTCATTTAAAAGTGAGCATACATGGTGCGTACATGGTGGGAATGTATAGGCAAAGCTAGGAGTGCATTATGTGTTAATTTTGCAATTGTATTAAACAAGTGACTAATCATCATGCCTGTTCTGCTCCCACCCTCAGCGGGGAAACATCCTGTTTTCAGGGATACAGTATTTTCAAACTAGCTTCCTTTCCCCTTGAAAACAGAATGTGGCGACCCCGCTCAGGTGTTTATTTTATGCCTGCTACCTTAGTTTGCTCTGCTTCTTAACAGCTGCTCTATCAAGTGAGGCAGGGAACCTGTAGGACTTCAAGAGCTGTTCAAGTGGCCCCTCTCAAGCAGATACTTGCTGCTCTCCTAACAGACCATAACTCTATAGATGGCATATATGCAAAACATGAAATCTATCTAGGAAAAGTTGAACTACCTAATAGGTTCTGGAGCAGCAACAACTTAAAAATCACACTAGGTCATTAATCTTAATTACAATTGTCCACCATACCTGTTAGTGGCATCGGCTCACTGCATGTCATGAAGGGGTGAGGAACTCCAGCTGAGCTACTGTACAGTAAACCTCCACTTCCACTGTCAAACAGTCTCCATTGTGTTCAGCCCAGGAAGAAGTCTCCGGATGGGGTCAACTTGGGGTGCCCCTATAGAGAAAACACACAAATAGCATCTCACTGAATGGTAACTCTCTGCCAAATAAACATAGCCCGTCAATATGTCCCACCTTTAGGGGGATGACTTTGAACAAACTCCACATCTATCTCATAGTTGGTGTAGATATGTTGGAGAATGAGTGTAAAACAAAAATGAACAAGTATAAAAAACATCCTCATAGGTAAAAATGAATAAATGAATAGCTCCCTACACACAAACTCAAATCCCATTCTTCCTCTTTACTCACATTGTTAGTAAGCCAGCATGTCATGCACAGCAGCCAATATGCAACATAACATATTCACACTGATACAGATCTCCAAGTCTATAGAATATAGGTTATGAGCCCTATACAGCGTCTTACCCTAAGGGTTAGTACATGCTTTTACAGTACAGTATGAGATAATCATGGTCATAAACCACAACGGCATAGGGAAATTATGCTTACTCTTAGTGGTTGCGTCTCTAATGTGATATCGATCATGTATAATGATGGGAATATATTGACAGTCCGATCCAACAGGTCCCAGACGTGCTCAATGGGATTGAGATCCGGGCTCTTCGCTGGTATGGCTGGTGGCATTATCATGCTGGAGAGTCATGTCAGGATGAGCCTGTAGGAAGGGTACCACATGAGGGAGGAGGATTTCTTCCCTGTAATGCACAGCGTTGAGATTGCCTGCAATGACAACAAGCTCAGTCCGGCGATGCTATGACACATCGCCCCAGACCATGACTGACCCTCCACCTCCAAATCGACCCCGCTCCAGAGTGCAGGCCTCTGTGTAACTCTCATTCCTTCAACGATAAACGTGAATCCGACCATTACCCCTGGTGAGACAAAACGGTGATTCGTCAGTGAATAACACTTTTGCCAGTCCTGTCTGGTCCAGCGACGGTGGGTTTGTGCCCATAGGCAATGTTGTTGCCGGTGATGTCTGCCTTACAACAGGCCTACAAGCCCTCAGTCCAGCCTCTCTCAGCCTATTGCAGACAGTCTGAGCACTGATGGATTGTGCTTTCCTGGTGTAACTCAGGCAGTTGTTGGTGCCATTCTGTTGCTGTCCCGCAGGTGTGATGTTCAGATGTACGATCCTGTGCAGGTGTTGTTACACGTGGTCTGCCACTGCGAGGACAGCTTTCCATCCTGTCTCCCTATAGCGCTGTCTTAGGCGTCTCACAGTACGGACATTGCAATTTATTGCCCTGGCCACATCTGCAGTCCTTATACCTCCTTGCAGTATGCCTAAGGCACGTTCACGCAGATGAGCCGGGACCCTGGGCATCTTTCTTTTGGTGTTTTTCAGAGTCAGTAGAAAGGCCTCTTTACTGTCCTAAGTTTTTATAACTGTGACCTTAATTGCCTACCATCTGTAAGCTATTAGTGTCTTAATGACCATTCCACAGGTGCATGTTCATTCATTGTTTCTGGGGCATTGAACAAGCATGGAAAACAGTGTTTACACCCTTTACAATGAAGATCTGTGAAGTTATTTGGATTTTTACGAATTATCTTTGAAAGACAGGGTCCTGAAAAAGGCCCGTTTCTTTTTTTGCTGAATTTAGGTTACTCGTGCATGTTATTTTGCGAATATTGCGCAAAGGCAATACAAATAACCATTCTGTTAAAGGCTCTTAATTGTGAGCACCAGAATGCACCCTATCAGCCAAGCTGTACCAGAACTAAATACACTTTGCAAGAACCAAACCACTACCAACAATTATTCAGTATTCAATTGGTCTAGTGTTGTCTGCCCAGTCTTTATCTCACAAAACCAATTAATTTCAACAATGAATTCAGGGTAACATTGTTCCTAATAATTACCAGTGCACTTACGCAAGTAAAAGAGAGAGTGCAGAGTCCGTGCCTTTATGTTATAAATGATGACCACGCTTTTCAACCTGCACCTGGACCTCAAATGCATCAAGTGCACTAATTAATAAAACACACCAGACACATTAACAAGAGGTACATTTGCATCCGCCTTCAAAGGGTTCGCCCCCTATCCAATCTGTTAAATGGCCAACGTCATTTAGAATTGGGAGACCAATAAGTAATGCAAGCACAGATTCTTCACCTATAAAATAAATGTTTTTTTTTCTCATCACCTATCAACTCGATCAAAAACAATCATATTCCACAGGTTACAGGCGGGACAGTCGAGACAGTGTGTCTTTAACCCGATCTGATAAATGCATATCCTTATGTGAGTCTATGGGGCTATTTATGAATAGCCAGGCACGTTTATTCTCCCGCAGTGTGACCAGAGTTTTATTGGAGATCACAGGGACCCATACATCACATGGGGATGGTAATCGATGCAAAGCATATTTTTATTTTCCAACCTCAAAAGGCTTGACACGACTGTGACGTTATCGTGAGGAATTGCACCAGCTTCCAGCGACCTCAAAACACAAAAGCAGTGGCTCATTTCAAAACTTGATTTTGACGCAATTTCGGAACACATCATGCAACCTAGATAATGGGGCAAGCCCCCTTATTTGATCTGTTGAGAAATATGGAATCGCTCACTGATTTCATTACTGTTAATGCTGTCAGTTGTACAATCATACAATCTGCTAATCTGTGTCAAAACGCACCAGCCATTTTCCAAACTCATCCTTCGGGGTTGCTCGCGCAGTGCCAAGCGCGCTTTTACGCGCACATTCAGTGAGACATGCAGCTTCATCACAGTTGAACAAACCCTGTTGTTTGTCGTTAAAACGATCCCCTTCTCCCATCACCACTGCAAAACAACCATGAGTAAAGTCATTGCGCATTGGGTGAAATAATTGAAAATCCTCTCTTGAACATATGAACGTATGTTCATGCAGCGTGCTGTCCATTTATAGTTATGATGGTGGGATGCATAAATTAATGGAGTCTGACGACGAAATCGACAAACTATTCCCTGTCTTCCTTTGTGGGGTAGGGGACACAGCAATACCATTCTGTATGGACAGAATCGTATTTGCACGAGGTATGAAGGTTTCCAAATCAAGGACATCGAGTCAAAATCATGAGTCAACTTCCGAATGCTTCATACTTCACTGCAAAATGACTACGATTCTTTTATATTTTTATTTAAATATATAAACACATTAACATATACAAAACACAAATCAATGGCATATTTAAATGGTATACCCTCTTTGTGTCGCACAATAGAATAACATCTTAGAGCAATACAGTTGTACTAGCCCAAGCGGGAAATTCGATACTGTTGAACTTGCTTTGAAAAACAATTTGCCAACTCTCACGAAATGCTTTCTGTCTTGCTGGAGAGGTGCCTGGCACGGGGATGCGCAATACCATTCCTATAGAGAAAGGAACCGCTCCATGGATGGATCGGCAACAGACATGCAAATGCTGGAAAATGTAACATTCCATTTATGATCATTGTAATTATTAAGACAACTAATGAAAGATGTATTATCGTAACATTGTATACCACATTTGTATATATCGTTTCATTTTTGTTGGATGCAGAAACAATCCACTGAAAATAAGATATGGATCATATGAGAATAAAATAGTTTTTACTTTTCCAAAATAAAAGAGAATCATTCCAATATTGACGACAACAGAAGGTAATAGAAAACAATCTCCATAGCACTATGATCATTTATTTATTTGCTAAGCTGAATTTCATTGCGCAATGTGACAATTCCATTCCGCATCATGGCATGGCACAATATACAGATACCCATGTCTAAAGCGCAAACCATCTCCACTCCCATGTCACTGATAAACACGTTTATTACATCCCCCGATAGGAAATATGACTCCTATGCGACATTGTCTATTGTATAGCATCGGTTGATTCAGTATAATGTGGTGAATGCCCAAGAAAGACCCTCATATACCATAGGTCAAGTCGAACTTTGCTTGTAGCGCACAAAGTTCTGTCACTATCCTGCCACGACTGATGCTGATACATTATGCATGTATCCCAAGTAAATTGATATAAAAACTTCCAAAGGTACAGACTACTATAAAGATTGCACAATTACATTACACACGAATGTTATGCCCCGGTACACTGACTGAGCGAATTTTTATCGTGTGCATTTCTCTCCATTCTCTAACCAAACATCATTAAGTTTTGCGGGACATATGTTGTTGAGTTAATTACCTGCTCTCAGGCTTTTCTGCTACTCGTGCAGCGGGTTTCCTTCACCCGGTGCTCTCTGGAAGTCAGTTGGTTCGCTTCATCACACGGCTGCAAGTCTGAGGACATGCTTGTAGAGTAAAGCTGGGGAGGCAAAGATAGCTTCTTGGCTGGAGAAAGTGGCGAGGGAGGAGATAGCGTATGTGAGAGACAGATAGAGAGAGCGGGAGAGTTAGAGGGGGGCGGTGCACAGTGCAGCATTTCATAGAATATTTGTTGCCGGTGAAATCCACTGCGTACCTGTCTTGCTTTTTGACGAACAAAACCAACGGTGATGTTATACACTGATTGTATGCAGAGTTGCAAACTGAGTGATAATTATATTGTATACTACACAAATGATATATGTCCTATCATGGTTGCATTGTTTGTATGTTCCAAAAATTGATTTGAATTACTTGTGAAATGGCGTCTGGGTAGCCAAGGCTGTTCGTTTCAGCGGATTACGTGAATGCCTTTCAGCACCATGGAGAGCGCACACGACGCCTGAGCAAGAAAACTGGGGGAGAAAGTCAATAAGAAGGCAAAGCTGCTGGCTGATCGTTTTCAAAACACACCTCTGCAGAGGAGGATATAAAGGAGTTTAGCCATTTGCCCGTACGTGCTGAACTGCACAGCACTCTCAGTGATATGAGATTTGTTTAGCCGCTGGTTATAACGATTTAACCTACCCCAGAACAATGCCTACTCATGCTCTATGAGCGCAGCTTTGACTGCGCACAGAGCCGTCAAGACCATAGGGAGCACATGGGCGTCCTCAGATTTGTCCTGTTTCATTTTTTATTTATTGTTGTTGTTTCTTTGTAATAATACTAGCTACCAAGCAATTTTGATGGCTTACAGGCTATCAATCAAGTTAGAGTAGCTAGCTTGTCTAACTATCTTAACTGGCATGATTCTGACAAGGTTGGTACACTTTAGAAAAGCAAGCAATTACAAAATGTACTGAAGAAGACTCACATTCATATACATCTTTTACCCCGATTTTAGCAGAGATGCAGAGAAGCATATTTAGAAGCATATACAGACAGCTCAAGAGGTATGTTTAGACATGCATATAATTAAACATAATGATTATGGGTCAGGTGTTTCAGGTGTTTGAAAAATGCAAAATGCTCCAACCAGCACCCAGCCACCCTCATGTACAGTGCATTCGGAGTGTATTCAGACCCCTTGAATTGTTCCACATTTTGTTATGTTACAGCCTTTTCTAAAATGTATTAAATAGTTTTTCGCCCCTCATCAATCTTCACATAATACTCCATAATGACAAAGCAAAAACAGGTTTTTAGAAATATTCAGAGCCTTTACTCAGTACCTTTAGGTATGACGCTACAAGCTTAGCACACCTTTATTTGGGGAGTTTCTCCCATTCTTCCCTGCAGATCCTCTCAAGCTCTGTCAGGTTGGATGGGGCGCGTTGCTGCACAAATATTTTCAGGTCTCTCCAGAGATGTTAGATCGGGTTAAAGTCCAGGCTCTGGCTGGGCCACTCAAGGACATTCAAAACTTGTCCCGATGCCACTCCTTTGTTTGTCTTGGCTGTGTGCTTAGGGTCGTTGTCCTGTTGGAAGGTGAACCTTCGTCCCAGTCTGAGGTCCTGAGTGCTCTCGAGCAGGTTTTCTTCAAGGATCTCTCTGTACTTTGCTCCATTCATCTTTCCCTCGATCCTCGACCCTTTTGGTAACTCCAAGCGGGCTGTCATGTGCCTTTTACTGAGGAGTGGCTTCTGTCTGGCCACTTCACCATAAAGGCCTGATTGGTGGAGTGCTGCAGAGATGGTTGCCCTTCTGGAAGGTTCTCCCATCCCCACAAAGAAACTCTAGAGCTTTGTCAGAGTGAACATCGGGTTCTTGGTCACCTCCCAGACTAAGGCCCTTCTCCAGATCTGTATCTCGACACAATCCTGGCTTGGAGTTCTACTGACAATTCATTCAACTTCATGGCTTGGTTTTTGTTGACATGCACTGTCAACTGTGGGACCTTATATAGACAGGTGTACTGTATGCCCTTCCAAATCATGTCCAATCAATTGAATTTACCACAGGTGGACTCCAATCAAGTTGTAGAAACATCTCAAGGATGATCAATGGAAACAGGATGCACTTGAGCTCAATTTCGAGTCTCATAACAAAGGGTCTGAATACTTATGTAAATATGGTATTTCAGTTTTTTATTTGTAATACATTTTCAAACATTTCTAAAAAACACTTTTCACTTTCTCATTATGGGGTATTGTGTGTAGATTGATTAGGAAAAAAAAGATTTAATACATTTTAGAATAAGTCTGTAACGTAACAAAATGTGGAGAAAGGGAAGTCGCCAGAATACTTTCCCAAAGCACTGTACTTTGTGCCACCTCATATTTTTGGGGTGCCCGACGACCCTGAAAAGCTGGTGTTAGTAATGCTCTTGTTAAATCTGTTATTAATCAAGTCTGACAAGAACCAGGAAACATAGGACAACAGTCTGATGCATGCTGCGCACACACACACACACACACACACACAGTGTCTTACACACGTGCGTAAAGAGTGTCACCCCAAACAGGTGGATTAAAAGAGGAGAGAATGATCAAGAACAGCATATTGAAGTGGCACACTAGAGACAGCTGAAAGGTTGGCCTCAATTAGAGGGTAGATGGAGAGAGTGTCTTCTGTTGATGGACTGTCTTTCATCAAATTAAGATGTGTTAAAGACACGCACGTGAACCCAAAGATTAATTAAGGGGCTATTCTTCCACTCTGTATGTATTCAGAGCCCTACTGTATGTTCTCAAGCACAGTGTTGCAAAATATAGAGGATCATGTGAGTGAAAACTTTCTTCCATCAATCCAGTCCAGTGTAATAACCCAGTAATGCTCTTCTTTCCCAAGAGCAGGCCTTGGGGAGGTGGAGTATAGTGGGGAGTCCCAATGGAACCCTAGAGCCCTGTCTGCAGCCGTGTCATGATTGACATCAGGATATCAACATGGCCCTCTTCAAATACTCATGTTCAAGTGCTCCCCTGGTTGACACAGTGTGTTTGAGTTACTGGACACTCATTAATCCTGGGGCTCAGAGAATCTTAATTTGACCTATATTGTGATAGCTAAATAATCCTGCAGCAATACTATTGTCATTTTTTGTCTATAATGTTGCTTGATCGGTAGTTAGGCTATTAGCTGGCCGACAGTAGGCTACATGAAAAGTGCAATGCTGTTAATATAACCTTGTGTTAGTGTGGAATTGCAGCTAATTTATTTAAAATCAGAAAGATCATCTGCATTGGGGTGCAGGAAAATTGTCAGCAACAAAAGAGTGATCAAGTTAGTTTTTTTTTTTTACAATCGCTAGGAGCCATTTCTCAATACTTAGGTCACTTTTTCAAAACTCTTCACACTGTGTGCACAACAGCAGTATATGTGGGCTAAACTGTGGATCATTTTTCATTGCTTTGGCACAAAATGCATTCAATGACTACATCTTTCAAATTTCATAAATTATTTTCTCACTCAGACACAACCACCACAAAAACTCTATGCAGGACAATTTGCACATGTTTACATACTCTTTTCAAAACTGTTAAACTTAAGTTCAAAACCTAACATAACACAACATTGAATAAGACAGCAATTTGCTACATTTCTACAGTAATACCGTGTTGAAATATATTCCAAATCTAAAAAATGAAATACTATCAAAACAATTAGACCAACCACAGCTGATTCCCATCGTAGCTGAACACCTACCCAGGTCTTTCAATTGTATTACCGTCTATACAAAAGGGGACATTTTAGGAATAATGCTGTACTGTAATGTAAACATGGACCCAGCCAGAGATAGAGAAGTGGCTGACAGAGGAAGAGTGGTTGGGAGAGGAAGAGGAGTATGTATGCGTGGTGGAAGAAGGCAGAGGAAGATCAAGAGCTATAGTCTCAGATGAGATTAGGGCTACTATGATTTCTAATGTAATAAATGATTGTATATCAATGAGAGAGGCTGGTCTGAGAGTGCAGCCAAATCTGGAACTCTCAACAGTGGCATCTATTGTGAGAAATTTCCAGCAAAACAACAGGTAAGATGTGCATTCTGCAAGGGCATCTGAGTGAAATATTCACAATGTAAGCATAAAACTATTTCTAGTTTCCTGAAACAACATCAAGTCAGGAGGAAGCAGTTGTACACCCTTTCCTTTGAGAACACAATGGCATGTTTTTAGTTATAATGAAAGCTACCGTGATAGCCTAACTCTTATGTTGCCTTGTGGATTCATTTTAGAGAGTCATGGGGATTGAAGCCAGGCAAACATCCTACATATTCATCTTTGTGGATGAGGTTTTAACTTGGCCAAAACACGGAGGCGAGGAAGGAATGTGATTGGGAAAAGAGCCACAGTGGATATCCTGGGCCAGAGGGGTGCCAACATCACAATGTGTGCAGCAATATTCTCTGATGAATTGCGGTTACACAAACCACTAATTGGGCCAAAAAACACAGAGCATCTCATTTCATTCCTGGATGACCTCTATGGAAGGTTGTGCCAGGTGAGGAAAGGGTTGCAGTGAGGCGAAATCAGCCAACGTTTGTAATTGTATGGGACAATGTGGCATTTCACCACTCCGGTGCAGTCACAGAGTGGTTTGCAGCCCATCCCAGGATGGTGTCACTTTTCCTTCCACCTTACTCTCCATTCCTCAACCCCATAGAGGAATTATTTTCCTCCCACCTTACTCTCCATTCCTCAACCCCATAGAGGAATTATTTTCCTCCTTTCTTACTCTCCATTCCTCAACCCCATAGAGGAATTATTTTCCTCCTTCCTTACTCTCCATTCCTCAACCCCATAGAGGAATTGTTTTCCTCATGGAGGTGGAAGGTTTATGATCACCATCCACATGATCAAATGTCCCACATGGACACAATTTTTCAAGTTTTAAAATGTTATATATATTTTATTTATTTAACTAGACAAGTCAGTTAAGAACAAATTATTATTTACAATGACAGCCTAGGAACAGTGGGTTAACTGCCTTGTTCAGGGGAAGAACAACAGATTTTTTTTACCTTGACAGCTCGGGGATTCCATCTAGCAACCTTTCAGTTACTGGTCCAGCACTCTAACCACTAGGCTACCCGTCGCAATGAATGCTGGATGACTAAACCGTAGAGAGGTGTCATTCTTGTTTTATAAAGACATTTTACAAAAGAAAACATTGTGTAATGCTACCGGTTGTTAGTGTTTTTTAGGTTATTGTTTTATGAGTGACAAAGTGTTGGGTGACATCCTTTGCTAGTGTTATGGAATAATTAGTTGATTTCAGACATGTATGAAGTGTTTTGGTAGTTTTAGTGCATTTTGGATGTGAAATTAACTGCTGTGCCAAGCTGAAAGTTGGTTAGGAGAACTGTGTGAAGAGTTTAAAAAAAGTGACCTACGTATTGAGAAATGGATCTTAGCGATTGTAAAAAAAAATGTAAGATCCTGTATCTGTAGCCGTCAATAAATGCCCCCAGAGAGAATGGAGGGAGTTGCACTTACAGGAGACCCCAAAGCAATGCTCTCTCAAGGAGATGAGAGGCAATGAAAATCTGTTCAATTTCTTAACAGCAGTGTAACTTACATGTCAGGTGGAACTCTTTGGGCCTTCTTTATCATTCATCACAATTAAATAAAACTTAATGAATGTGTCTTCGTAGTCTCACATTGACCAGTTAAAAACTACAGTAATAATGGCCTAAATGTGATTCATCTCAACTAACGCTGTAGGCAACATTCTAGCAAGGTTTCAAGAATGTCACTGGAAATATGGAATATGTTGTCATTTTCTCTTCCGCTGGACACCATGCCCTTGGGCTGTTCAGTCAGAGTCACAGTCCTGTATCCCTTTGGGGAAGGATAGTAACATATGATTTCCCTTTTCCCTGCTCCAGTATCAATACATATCCTGGAGGGCTGCGATGTATGCAGCTATTTGACCCAACCTAGTGCCAAAACACCTATTTCTACTTTTCAACGGATCATCCAGACCTTGACCAGCTAAAGCAGGTGTGATAACCATACACACACTGTGGACTATCGGGGGCAGGGGTGAAGAGCACTACAATACTGTTGGGCAGTGCATCCTAGAGAGTACACATGATATTATGGTACTATCATATATTTTTACATGAACCTCTAACATCAGCAATACATTGTAACGTACGTATACCCTCAGTGAGCCCCTGACCCAGAATCCTCAGGGTATGGTGTTATAACAGATAAATGAGCATGGAGCAGTTTGTCTTATTCAGGCCTGACAAGTCAATGACAAATTGAGCTGCTCTGAATCCACCTGGGATCTTGGCGACGAGAGGTGTAAAGGGAGAAAGAGAGAGAGTGAAACGCTACATCTCACAAAATATGCACAAATCAATGAAGAGGCAGGTGGAAGACATTTACATGGAAGCCAGGGACAAGCATCTGACACAATTTGTTCTGCTAGGTTACTCATTGGTTTAATCCACCACTGAAAAGGAAGGACATTGGTTTATAACCAAATCAAACATGTAATATAACATAGTTAAGTGCAAAACATCACATAAAGCGAAGGGGATGAGATGTTGAAATTATTCATCCAATTCCATTGGTTATACAGCTCTTGCTGCTTGAAGCATGACCAATCACATTTCCCGAAGTCTCCCGCCAGCTAATAAGCACTCTGCTGAACAGAGCTTGTTGACACATGGGGCCTGACTATCATGCAATTACAACACATATTAGCATGAATGCATTGCTGTTGCAACATGGACGAACATTGCTTTCTTCAGAAATAAGGTGCAATGTTCTTTAGTTCCCGCATTCCCTAATGGTCTCACTCAAATTTCTGACTGGTGGGTGACAGTAATGAGTGTATGTAACGTTTCGTTAGCATCAGCCCATAATAGGTGTATTTTGGTGTCAGTCAAGTGCTCTCAGCTTCAGCAATAAGACGCATATGCCTATAGTGTATAGTGTGTTTACAGTAAATAATACTGTACATATTCGTATCTGTCACATCTGTCACGTATCTGTCACTTCTGCCAAAGTCAGTCCCTCTCCTTGTTCGGGCAGCGTTCGGCGGACGAAATCACCGGCCTTCTAGCCATCGCTGATCCACCTTTCATTTTCCATTGGTTTTCTCGTCTTCCCTCACACCTGGTTTCAATACCATCAATTACATGTTGTGTATTTAACCCTCTGTTCCCCCTCATGTCCTTGTCGGTGATTGTTTATTGTAAGTGTTTGTGCACGTCTGTCCTGGTGTGCGTCGGGTTATGTACCCATTTGTTGATTGTTCTGTTTTCCGCTGGGTTTTGTTATTAAACTGCGCCGTTGGAAACACAGTTTTTGCTCTCCTGCGTCTGACTTCTCTGCCGCCAGTACACACCCCTTACAGACCGGCTGGACAACCTGCTGGCTACCCATGGGTGTTCAGATCAGGGTCTGTTTTTTCCATCCCCACGCACCCCCTCTCCAATACCCATGGAGCTGGGAGGGGCAGGGCGCAGGGAGTCCGGAGGGGGATCCAGCTCATGCACCATCTGTGGTCACACTGCCGGGTCGGTGCCGGGTTGGTTTCGCTAGGTATCGAGGCAGCAGGCAGGGCACTCTGGCATCACCCCAGGTGAGCCGCCACCATTCTCACCCAGAGCCCTTTTTTGCTCATATGTTTGTGTATGTCACTTTCCCTGAGTTTTCCCCACATTGCCTGCATAAGACGCTCATCGATTCAGGCGTGGCTGGGAATTTTATTGAGAGCATTCACCCATAGTTTAGGGATCCTCACTGTTCCCGTGGCTGTGCCCTTCCCCGTTCACGCTTTAGATAGTCGACCATTAGGGTCAGGGTTGATTAGGGAAGTCACTGCTCCTCTGGGCATAGTGACGCAAGCGGGTCACAAGGAGAGAATTAGTCTCTTCCTTATTGACTCTCCTGCATTTCCCGTGGTGCTAGACCTTCCCTGGTTAGTCATAACCCCACTGTTTCTTGGACACAGAGGGCTCTCACGGGGTGGTCGCGAGAGTGCTCGGGGAGGTGTTTAGGGGTTTCCGTTGGTGCTACTATGATGAAGAGTCCAGACCATGTCTCCACCATGCGTATTCCCCCTGAATATGCAGATTTGGCTCACCTTCTCCAGAAAAAAGGCGACTCAATTTCCACCCCATCGACGTGGCGATTGTGCGATAAATCTCCTGGTAGACACTGCATTTCCCAGGAGTCATGTGTATACTCTGTCACAGGTGGATACGGTGGCTATGGAAACATATGTCTCCTAATCCCTGCGTCAGGGGTACATTCGGTCCTCCACTTCACCCTCCTCCTCAAGTTTATTTTTTGTGAAGAAGAAGGATGGAGGTCTGCTATTGACTATCGAGGTCTGAACCAGATCACTGTGAGGTATAGCTACCCTCTACCACTCATAGCCACAGCGATTGAGTCAATGCACGGTGCACGTTTCTTCACCAAACTAGATCTCAGGAGCGCTTACAACCTGGTGCATATCCGGGAGGGAGAGGACTTGAAGACGGCTTTCAGTACCACCTCAGGGTACTATGAGTACCTCGTCATGCCATACGGGTTGATGAATGCGCCATCAGTCTTCCAAGCCTTTGTAGACAAGATTTTCAGGAACCTGCACGGGCAGGGTGTAGTGGTGTATATTGATGACATTCTGATATACTCCGCTACATGTGCCGAGCATGTGTCCCTGGTGCGCAGGGTGCTTGGTCGCCTGTTGGAGCATGACCTGTACGTCAAGGCTGAGAAATGCCTGTTCTTCCAGCAGTCCATCTCCTTCTTCTCGAAGAAGCTCAGCCCGGTGGAGCGAAACTATGACGTGGGGGACCGGGAGCTGTTGGCTGTCGTCAAGGCATTGAAGGCGTGGAGACATTAGCTTGAGGGGATTACCACCATAATCTGGAGTACATCCGGGCGGCAAGGAGACTGAACCCTCGCCAGGCAAGGTGGGCCATGGTTTTCCCCTGTTTTGTGTTTACCCTTTCCTACAGACCAGGCTCCCAGAACGTGTAGGCAGACGCATTGTCTCGGCTGTATGACACAGAGGAGCGGCCCATGGATCCCACTCCCTCCTGCCTGGTGGCGCCGGTAGTGTGGGAACTGAACACGGACATTGAGCAGGCGTTACATGCAGAGCCCGCTCCCGTCCAGTGTCCCATCATATTTTCTACAGCTGTCGTCCTACGCTACATGTTTTAGACAACATGGTCTCGTTTTGTAGCTGTGTTCGACAGTATGTTCTAAACCTCTGCGTCTCTGTCTTCATGGCTCCTTTTGTTGTCTTGTTGGCCATTTTGTAGAGGTGTCCATCCATCTTCCATATTTCCAGTTTCCACCGAAAAGTCTTGATTCATTTTATTTCAATCATTGAATCCCTCCCGTTGCATAGTGAGGAGACGAGCGGCAGACAGGGCTGACAACAAGCTTAGGGTTCATTATCCTCCATTCACCATCTCTGTTTCATTCTTCAATGTCCCTAAATTAGCTTATTAGCAATTCTTTAGATGGAGGGCTGGTTTATAGCGTCTTAATTGAGAGTAATTAATTGAAGTGATAGCGATGGTAGGTTGGACAAAGCACTGAAATCTGCCTGAATAGATGAACCATGGATCTGTCGCTAATGGTGACCGCTCAGGAAAGAAGCCTTCAAATATTTATTCTATTGTTTGAGATTGCTAGAGGTCAGGAAGATCTACATATCTGGAACATTTCACTGTATACCAAAGCTACTGTATCGATTATTAAATGGAATGTTTTCACAATAGAGACAAATGGGTGTCTTCATAAACAGTCTTGCAGTCAGTGAGACGAATAGAAGAATAGACAACAATCAGCCTGTTTATTGTCACTGTTCACCTCATATGAGTGTCATATGGGGGTACCACAGGGTTCAATTCTCGGGCCGAGCCTTTTCTCTGTATATAATGAATGATGTCGCTCTTGCTGCGGGTGATTCCTTGATCCACCTCTACGCAGACGACACCATTCTGTATACATCTGGCCCTTCTTTGGACACTGTTAACCTGTCTACGATACTGGTTCCCAATTGGGAATCAACCCTCCCACGTTCAGCTGAAACGGTGGCGCATGGAACGCAAAAATATTCTTAAAAATATTTAACCTCCACACATTAACAAGTCCAATAGCTCAAATGAAAGACAAACATCTTGTTCATCTAGCCAGCAAGTCAGATTTCTAAAATGTTTTACGGCGAAAACATAGCACATATGTAAAACCACCACCAGACACAGCTCATTTCAATAGCCAAAACATGCAATCAACAAACGCAGGATTAAAAAATAAATCGCTCACTAACCTTTTGAAAATCTTCATCAGATGACAGTAATATGACATATTACACAGTACATTTTTTTTTTTTCAATAATATGCCATTTATATCCATAAATGTCCATTTACAGTGAGTTCACCTTCAGAAATTACTCAAAAATGCCCGCAGGAAATCTATGTAGCGCGGCAAGATAACGTAAATAGACATCATAAACTTTGACTAAATATACATGTTCTACATATAGTTAGAAAGATACACTGCTTCTTTATGCAACCGCTGTGTTAGATTTATTTTTAACGTTACAGAAATCGCACACTATTCCATATGCTGAGACAGCGCTCAGTTCCAAGCTACATTTCCACGTAATGTTGGAGTCAACAGAAACACAGATTTAAGCATAAATATTCCCTTACCTTCGATGGTCTTCGTTCAGAATGTTCTGGAAGGCTTCATACTTACCCAATACATCGTTTGGTTTCAAGTCTTGCGTCTTTGTATTAGCTACTGCTAATAACATCAGCTGAAATGCACCCAAAACGTCCTCTGGTCCGGATAAGTTGCGCATCAAAACTTCAAAATTACACATTATATGTCGACTAAACAGGTCAAACTAAGTGCAGAAGCAAGCTTTATGATGTTTTAGACGTGCAAAACAAACTTCAATTCAATCGGCCATCGTCTGCCCTTCTCTTGAGTGCTGGAAACAAAGGAATGGCTGGGACCAATTCGCGCCCATACGCACAGCCTATTCTCTCGTGGCACGCACTAATTTCACTCCCATAGGGTCAATTCTCGCGGGATTTGAACGATTGGAAGCTCTAATGAAAGAGGACATCTAGCGGAAGAGATAGAAAGTGTCCCCAGAATCATAGCTGGTTGGGAAGGGTGGGGGCCATGACGTCAAAGTTGCTCCAACTTTCATGGCCACAAAAACTAGTTTGGAAGAATGCCTGCCCTGTGAGTTCTGCTATACTTACAGACATAATTCCAACGGTTTTAGAATCTTTAGAGTGTTTTCTATCCAATAATAATTTTTATTTGCATATATTAGCAATTTTTGACAGATTTTTTTTCCAGTTTACTAGGGGTACCCAATCTCTCCAAAGGGGGCGTATGTCTGCCATATCCTTAACAGGTTTTAACAAACCTGCAAACGAGCTTCAATGCCATAACACTCCGTCCGTGGCCTCCAACTGTTTTTAAATGCTAGTAAAACTAAATGCATGCTCTTCAACCGATCGCTGCCCGCACCCGCCCATCCTAATGGCATCACTACTCTGGACAGTTCTGACTTAGAATATGTGGACTACAAATACCTAGGTGTCTGGCTAGACTGTAAACTCTCCTTCCAGACTCACATTAGGCATCTCCCATTCAAAATGAAATCTACAATCAGCTTCCTCTTTCGCAACAAAGCCTTCTTCACTCACGATGCCAAACATACCCTCGTAAAACTGACTATCCTACTGATCCCCGACTTCGGCGATGTCATTTAAAAAATAGCCTCCAACACTCTACTCAGCAAACTGGATGCAGTCTATCACAGTGCCATCCGTTTTGTCAAAGCCCCATATGCCACCCACCACTGCTACCTGCATGCTCTAGTTGGCTGGCCCTTGCTACATATTCGTCGCTAGACCCACTGGCTCCAGGTCATCTATAATGCTTTGCTAGGTAAAGCTCTGCCTTATCTCAGCTCACTGGTCACCATAACACCCACCCGTAGCACGCGCTCCAGCAGGTATATCTCACTGGTCATCCCCAAAGCTAACACCCACTTTTTCCGCCTTTCCTTCCAGTTCTCTGCTGCCAATGACTGGAACGAACTGCAAAAATCACTGAAGTTGGAGACTTATATCTCCCTCACTAACTTTAAGCATTAGCTAACTGAGCAGCTTTCCAATCGCTGCAGCTGTACATAGCCCATCTGTAAACAGCCCACCCAACTACCTACCTCATCCCCATATTGCCTTACCTCCTACATTTGCACACACTGTATATATATTTTTTCTATTGTGTTATTGACTGTACTTTTGTTTATCCTATGTGTAACTCTGTGTTGTTTTTGTCGCACTGCTTTGCTTTATCTTGGCCGGGTTGCAGTTGTAAATGAGAACTTGTTCTCAACTGGCCCACCTGGTTAAATAATTGTGAAAAAAAAATATATATATGAATGTGTGTTCATACCCCAAGTGCACACCTGCTGTACCTCTAGTTTTTCTGTTCACAAACAAATGGAAGGAGATCCTTGTCTGTATTTGCTACTTTGGATCATAAGGCTATATTGGGATCGGATTGGCCTGTCATATTCAAAATAGTCAAGTTGTTTGAACAATGACACTTAGCAGTGCAGCGCACTGAGGAGTTAAAGTCTGTCTGTATTGTGGTGTTACTGTTGAGGTCATTTAGTCTGAGCCTGGTAAATACACCTTATGTGTATGTTCTGGAAACTCTTAGAGGTGACTTATCGAGACAGTTGCCGCGATAAACTGCACATGAGCCAATTTGGCCTATGCTCCCCTCCGAGCTTAGTGATGTTTCTGCCGCGGCTTAGCCGTCTTAGACTACCCTATTATCTGAAGAATATAAAACATTTGCTGCAGTGGTAAGACATCTTGTGTGCACAATGAAAAGTGTGTCCGTGCACGCAGAAGGGGGGATATTTAAAAGTAAAAACTCCCTGTCTTTTAAAATCAACCGCAGCAGAAGGCTTTGCCATTTCACTGCAGACTGCGAAGACGGACAGAAAAGTCTACAAGCCCAGAATCAGTGAAGAAATCAGGAAGTGAGAGAGCCTTACTAGAATATCTCTTTGTGGGGTACTTACCATGACAAGGACACTGCCCTAATTACTAGTTAGAGCAGGAGTTTAAAAACACTCTGCGGCATAGTTGCATACATGTGAGGATAGTAATGGCACGCTGACTTGAAGAAAAATCTCTGAAATAAACTGTGTCCATTGATACAGAACCACATCTGTATGTCATGCTCTCCAAAGACAGCATATCCTTATTAAAAAGTTTGAAAATAAACTTCATTTATCCCAATGAGTCCCACCGTCGCCCCAGCATGATTTTAGACTTCTACCACTTTTAAACATTCTGTGTTTGAGCTACAGCCTTCTGGGTTGTGCCATTGGATTTGCCTATTTATTTTGCACCAACCATTGTGTGATTAACAGTGGCTGAGCTAGAGAAGTGTTTGTGAGAGAAGGGCGGATCCCGAAGGGGCCCGGGGCCAGGTCATTTTTACAAAAAACGTCGGTAGAGTCAGAACAGTTTGTGCTGCAAACTATCTATGAAAAGCTATTTTGCTTTATGATGCTCACAAGCTTTACAAGAGTTGTTAGAAGGTAAGAGGTTCTTCTACATAGAAGATCATAGGAAATCTCTGCACATAGTGTCTATAACACTGTAATAAGCTCACATAGTTGCTGTCACAAACTCCACACAGTTGTCACTGACTAGTTATTCATTTCCCACTAAGCAAACACTTAATTTTCTTACAGCATTCATCTAAATTCATTTTTTATCAGGTTTTTGCTTCGGCTGATATTTTCGGTTTTTGAATTTTGTCAATAAAACTTAGGAATGCAACTGTTCATGTCAAATTGCATTCTGCTTGTAGCCCTGGTGGTCCTAAAAAGAAAATGATAAAAAACTTCATTGCGAGGCTAAATATGCAGATAAATACAAGTATCAGAAATGAAAAGCCAATTTTTGCTGGGGTCTCAGGACTGATAGGGTTAACAACTATCTGCCAGTAGTACCTGTCAGCAAAAGGACAGTGGCTTCATAAACATGTGTTTCTCGCTACAGATTATGTATCATTCAGTGATGATATTCTCTTTGACCGACTTCATAGGAAACGGCAGACACACATAACAGACTCATAAAAATGCAAATGTTCTGTTATGAGAAATGCTGTCCTGCATCCGCTCATATTGTCACTTGGACAACAACTCACAGGAAATGGGAATGGGCACTATCCCGTTGTGCCAAATTGTGCATATCAGTGTTAGGAAGATGGGATTTAATTTGGAACCAAGGTTCAGATTGTTGTAATCAACCCCAAACTATAAGGAGCTCTGTCAGGCCTGGCAACCACACTATAGGTATCATTTAGGATCGGAGAATGGAAGAGAAAGTAGGGGACAACCAACAGTCACAGTCAAACACGAGTGCAGGTTATTTGTGACAAACAGGGGCTGAGGATTGCATAGAAAATGCAGCTTGAGGGAATAGCAGCCTTTTTATGCGATATTGCGCAATTTTTTCTCTCCCACTGATCTTAACTTTTTTTGTCCATAATATTACCCCCATCGTTTCCTATGACCGAAAAGAGCTTCTGGATATCAGAACAGCTTCACTAACCTTGGATGAGGTCTTCTACTTCAATGAGTCAGAGGCGAATGACATCATTTATTGATTATCCCGGAGTAGGTCCAAATCTCTGACACTTGGAGGAGGAGGCGGCGTTATAGAGGCCAGCGTACGGGATACCTGATGAGACTACGTCGGAAAGAGGATAAACCGACTCTACCCTCCGTTCTACTGGCGAACGTGCAGTCACTGGAGAATAAACTGGATGAGCTCCGTTCGAGACTATCCTATCAACGTGACCTGAAGAACTTCAATATCCTATGTTTCTCAGTCGTGGCTGAACGAGTTCCTGTACAATATCAATCTAGCTGTTTTTTCTATACATCGGCAAAACAGAATGGCAGCGTTAGGGAAGCTCAGGGGAGGGGGTGTATGTATTTTTGTTAACAACAGCTGTTTCGTAATCTTTAAAATTAAGGAAGTATCGAGGTTCTGCTCAACTTAGTTAGAATACCTTATTATAAGCTGTAGACCATTCTATTTACCAAGAAAATGTTTATTTCTATTTATAGCTGTCTATAAATAGACAGCAATATATAGCTGTCTATTTACCACCACAAACCGATGCTGGCACTAAGACGGCACTTAACAAGCTGTATAGGGCCATAAACAAACCACAAAATGCTCACCCAGAGGCGTCTCTCCTAGTTGCCGGTGATTAAATCAGTTTTACCTAATTTCTACCAGCATGTCACCTGTGAAACTAGAGGCGAAAAAACTCTTAAAAGTAAAGGTTTCCTTCACTACACACACAGAGACTAATACAAAACTCTAGATCTCCTTTACTACTCACACAAAGACTCATACAAATCTCTAGAGCTCCTTTACTACACACAGAGACTAATACAAAACTCTAGATCTCCTTTACTACACACACAGACTCATACAAAGCTCTAGATCTCCTTTGGTACACACACAGAGACTCATAAAAAGCTCTCCCTCGCCCTCCATTTGGCAAATCTGACCATAACCTTATCCTCCTGATTCATGCTTACAAGCAAAAACTCAAACAGGAAGTACCAGTGACGCGCTCAATACGGAAGTGGTTACATGAAGTGGATGCTAAGCTACAGGACTGTTTCGCTTGCACAGACTGGAATATGTTCTGGGATTCCTCCAATGATATTGAGGAATTTATCACATCTGTCACTGGCTTCATTAATAAGTGCATTGACGACGTTGTACATATGCCAACTAGAAGCCATGGATTACAGGCAACATCCACACTGAGCAAACACACCAACACAGTCGTGAAGAAGACACGACAATGCCTCTTTACCCTCAGGAGGCTGAAAAGTTGTGTCATGGGTCCTCAGATCCTCAAAATGTTCTAAAGCTGCACCGTTGAGAGCGTCTTGACAGGCTGCAGCACCACTTGTTATGGCATGTGCTTGGTATCTGACCGCAAGGGGCTACAGAGGGTAGTGCGTACGGCCCAGTACATCACTTGGGCCGAGCTCCCTGCCATCGACGACCTCTATACCAGACAGTGTCAGAGGAAGGCCCTAAAAAAAGACTCCTGCCACCCAAGTCGGCAAGTGGTAACGGACTTGGACCAAAAGGCTCCCGAACAGATTCTACCCCCGCTCTATAAGACTGCTGAACAGTTGATCACCTATCCTATGTATGTGTATTTTTTTTAAATGGCTACCCAGACTATTTGCATTGACCCCCTTTTTTTTGCACGGACATTCTTGCACTGGCTCTATGCACACACTGGACTCTACCCACTCACTCACACATACTACACTGACACTCCTACACACACAAAACACACACACGCATATTGACGCCACACACTCACACATAGACACACTGTCACACTCTCCAAGTGTTCTTCTGCTAGTCTGTTTATTATCTATCCTGATTGCATAGTCACTTTCACCCCTTCCTAGAATATTACCTCAATTACCCCTGCACTATAACTCGCTATCGGTACTCCTTATCACGTTCGTCATAACAGGGAGACCAAGGCGCAGCGTGATTGGAATACATTCTTCTTTTATTAAAACGAAGACCACTTACAAACTAACAAAACAACAAAACAAACGTGAAGCTATAAACAACTAGTGCTGACTTGCAACTACACAGACAATAACCCACAAAATACCCAAGGGATATGGCTACCTAAATATGGTCCCCAATCAGAGACAACGATAAACAGCTGCCTCTGATTGGGAACCAATCTAGGCAACCATAGACATATAAGCACCTAGATATACAAAACCCCCTGGACATACAAAAACCACTATACAATACAAAAACTACACATACCACCCTCGTCACACCCTGACCTAACCAAAATAATAACGAAAACAAAGATTACTAAGGTCAGGGCATGACAGTAACCCCCCCTCCCCCCCAAAGGTTCGGACTCCCGGCCGCGTACCTAAACCTATATGGGAGGGTCTGGGTGGGCATCTAACCTTGGTGGCGGCTCTGGTTCTGGACGCCGACCCCCTTCTTTACACTGGGTCCGCTCTTGTAGCACTGACCCATGGATCATCGTCAGAGGCTCTGGACTGCGGATCCTCGCCGTAGGCCCCGGGCTGGGGACCCTCGCTGCGTGGATCACCACAGGATGATCTGGACTGGGAACCTTCGCTGGAGACCCCGGACTGGGGACCGTCGCTGGAGACCCCGGACTGTGTCCTGTCGTTGGAGGTTCCGGACTGTGGCCCGTCGTTGGAGGTTCCGGTCTGTGAACTGTCGCCCGAAGCTCTGGACTGGGTACTGTCGCCGGACACTCTGGACTGGGTACTGTCGCCTGGACGCTCTGGACTGGGTACTGTCGCCTGGACGCTCTGGACTGGGTACTGTCGCCTGGACGCTCTGGACTGGGTACTGTCGCCTGGACGCTCTGGACTGGGTACTGTCGCCGGCCGCTCTGGACTGGGTACTGTCGCCTGGACGCTCTGGACTGGGTACTGTCGCCTGGACGCTCTGGACTGGGTACTGTAGTATCACCGTTCCACTTTCACTGCCTCTAACTCCTCCTTAGGACAGCGATACTCCTGGCTGTCCAGGGTCCTGCTCCATCTAATATCTCCTCCCAGGTCCATTTCCCCATTAAGCGCTGTTCCTCCTTTTCAAGCTGCTTGGTCCTGGTTTGGTGGGTTATTCTGTCACGTTTGTCATAACGAGGAGACCAAGGCGCAGCGTGATTGTAAAACATTATTATTTTATTAAAACAAAGACCACTTAAACAAAACAACAAAACGAACGTGAAGCAATAAACAACTAGTGCTGACATGCAACTACACATAGACAATAACCCACAAAATACCCAAGGGATATGGCTACCTTAATATGGGTTCCCAATCAGAGACAACGATAAACAGCTGCCTCTGATTGGGAACCAATCTAGGCAACCATAGACATATAAACACCTAGATATACAAAAACCCCTAGACATACAAAAACCCCTAGACAATACAAACTACATACACCACCCTCGTCACACCCTGACCTAACCAAAATAATAAAGAAAACAAAGATAACTAAGGTCAGGACGTGACCCTCCTTGTATATACACGTCTACACCTGTTATATTTGGTGCATGTGACAAATACAATTTGATTTAATTTCTGAGGCGGGCGGGGATAGATGAAATAGTTTCAGCCCAACTTGGGGTCCCTTTGTCTGAAAACTAAATGAGAAGTAACAATCAATCGTGCCAAGTGGAGCAAGACAGGTATAAGGAAATAAAAAAAGAGTCCCTGTGCATGTAGCAGTTGTTCCCAGACAGGAAGAGACACATTCATCAGCCAGCTCTGGTCTCGACAGTAGGCATGACTGAACAGGAGCCATGGAACCATCTCCTTAGAAACCCATTGTTATCCACCTTTCTCTGGCTTGAAATACAAAACCAGGCTTCCCATCACAAACAATATGGATGACTATAATCTATACTCACTAACTCAATACAGATCATTTCTCAATTTAGAAAGAACAAAATATTCCGTAATGTGTTCCATTTATGATGTGGTTTGTCATACTTCCATGATCAATTAAGCAAAAAACTAAATCATTGCTGTAATAGGCTTTTTCTGTCGCCACCACATCAACACCAATGTAAAAAAAGAGATTTCCTTTTATGATGTGCCTCACTGCTTGTGTACATGGAAGTGTGTTGCATGTGTACAGCCATTGTTAAAGTTTAGCCATATGGATGTGGAGGTGTAAAAGAGATGGTGCTCTTGGCCATGAGTTTAAATCACTTGGCATGATGGCAATAACAAACCATTGGAGAAGGCAAGAGGGATGGCCAGGCCCTTTATATTCCACTAATGATGCAGTACATTTGAGTGGTGGTAAAATTAAGCATGTTAAGCACGTCTATAGAATCTGAAGGGAAATCATGCATCACAATTAATTGGGAATCAGGGAGTTGGTTGAGTTTGCCATTTTCTACTCATGGTCAGGTTTTTAGCTATAGCCCTTGTATCCGTTTATTACCTCCTAGGTTTAACGATCACGGAGGTTAGCAGTCCATTCTCCTCTTCTTGGAGAACAGAGGAGTTTCCTAGGCAGTCTTGACAAGCCCTAGGCCAGGCTATCTCAAGGGTGAGGAGGGATGGAGATCTAATGAGGAAACCTCACATCACGGCTAGAAGACCGGTGACGTCGACCGCAGAGCACCGCACGAACAAGGAGAGGCATCGACTTCGGCAGAAGTCGTGACAATAATAATAGCTGGAATGGAGTAAATGGAAAGGCATTGAAACATGGTTGATGTTTTTGATACCATTCCACTTATTCCGCTCCAGCCATTACCACAAGCCCATCCTCCCCCATTAAGGGTGTCACCAGCCTCCCATGGTCTGGACTGTATCTAATTTGGCATTTAGGAGCAGTTAGATTTGTGCCTTGTCTGTTTACTTTAAATCAAAGCCAGATATCAGTCACATTTGGGTATAAAATAGCCTACGTTTGTGCAGCAGAAAGTCATGAGACTGCACCGCATTTTGGCAAACCGTTTTCTGGTGTCATCTCACATGAACCTCATAAGTATGGTAATGCCTTCTATCATTCTGCCACAGGCTGACAAATTCCATCATTACTCATCATACGGCATCCATTCTTGGTACATACAATATCCCTCAAGATATGTTCAAAAGTATTTCTTTTTTTACACTGATGACATCTTAATGCTATTGTGAGTGACAAACGTGCTGTAGTTGCTGCTAGATGTGTATACTGCAGAAATGCACACACAGACATAGACATAGCCAGACACATGACAAACAATGCAGGATTGTATTACGTCATGCAGGCTTTTAGTACACCAGACAGACATTACACCTGTTGATTTATGTACATTTATGTACAGTTCCCATTTCCAGATTCCGTTTCTTCACCGCTATTTCTAGTCCCTGCAGTATCTCTTCCTGCCTCTCCTTCCCCACCCTATCTTCTCTCCCCTTTCATCCTCTTTCCCTCCCTCTCTCCTTCACTTCTTCCTTCTCTCTCTCCTTCACACTTCTTCCTCTCTCTCTCGTTCTCTCTCTCTCTCTCTCTCTCTCAATTCAATTTAAGGGCTTTATTGGCATGAGAAACATAAGCGAAATAGATAATAAACAAAAGTGAAATAAACAATAAAAAATGTACAGTAAACATTACACTTCCAAATGTTCCAAAATAATAAAGACATATCAAATGTCATATTTTGTATATATACAGTGATGTAATGACGTGCAAATAGTTAAAGTACGAAAGGGAAAATAAATAAGCATAAATGTAGGTTCTATTTACAATGGTGTATGTTCTTCACTGGTTGCCCTTTTCTTGTGGCAACAGGTCACAAATCTTGCTGCTGTGATTGTACACTGTGGTATTTCACCCCATATATATGGGAGCTTATCAAAATTGGATTTGTTTTTGAATTCTTTGTGGGTCTGTGTAATCTGAGGGAAATTTGTGTCTCTAATATGGTCCTACATTTGGCAGGAGGTTAGGAATTGCAGCTCAGTTTCAACCTCATTTTGTGGGTAGTGTGCACTTAGCCTGTCTTCTCTTGAGAGCCAGGTCTGCCTTCAGCGGCCTTTCTCAATACCAAGGCTATGCTCACTGAGTCTGTACATAGTCAAAGATTTCCTTAATTTTGGGCCTGTCACAGTGGTCAGGTATTCTGCCACTGTGTACTCTCCGTTTAGGGCCAAATAGCATTCTAGTTTGCTCTGTTTTTTGGTAAATTCTTTCCAATGTTTCAAGTAATTATCTTTTTGTTTTCTCTTGGTTGGGTCTAATTGTGTTGCTGTCCTGGATCTCTGTGGGGTCTGTTTGTGTTTGTGAACAGAGCCCTCTCTCTCTCTCTCTCCGTTACAATCTCAAAGACCCTGAGTCTGGTTACTGGGATGGTTAGTGGCCATGGTGAATAGCTGATTGCTCATTCCCAATGAGTCCCAGGATCCCTCCGTTCCTGACAGCTAATTGGGTGGATCTCTGGGCTGTCTGGAGGGACTGCTCTTAAACGCTAGTAAAACTAAATGCATGCTCTTCAACCGATCGCTGCCCGCACCCGCCCATCCGACTAGCATCACTACTCTGGACGTTTCTGACTTAGATACGTGGACAACTACAAACACCTAGGTGTCTGGCTAGACTGTAAAGTCTCCATCCAGACTCACATTAGGCATCTCCCATCCAAAATTAAATCTAGAATTGGCTTCCTACTTCGCAACAAAGCCTCCTTCACTCACGCTGTCAAACATACCATTGTGAAACTGACTATCCTACTGATCCTCGACTTCGGCAAAGTCATTAACAAAATAGGCTCCAACACTCTACTGCAGCAAACTGGATGCAGTCTATCACAGTGCCATCCGTTTTGTCACCAAAGCCCCATATACCACCCACCACTGCGACCTGTATGCTCTCGTCTGCTGGCCCTCGCTACATATTCGTCGCAAGACCCACTGGCTCCAGGTCATCTATCAGTCTTTGCTAGGTGAAGCTCCGCCTTATTTCAGCTCACTGGTTACCATAACGCCACCCACCCGCAGCATGCACTCCAGCAGGTATATCTCACTGGTCATCCCCAAAGCCAACACCTCCTTTGGCTGCCTTTCCTTCCAATGACTAGAACGAATTGCAGAAATCGCTGAAGTTGAAGTCGTATATCTCCCTCACTAACTTTAAGCATCAGCTATCTGAGCAGCTTACTGATCGCTGCAGCTGTACATAGCCCATCTGTAAATAGCCCATCCAACTACATACCTCATCCCCATATTGTTTTTATTAATTTTTTTGCTATTTTGCACAGCAGTATTTCTACTGGCACATCATCATCTGCACATCTATCACTCCAGTGTTAATTTGCTAAATTGTAATTACTTCGCTACTGTGGCCTATTTATTGCCTTACATCCTTTCCCCATTTGCACACACTTTATATAGATTTTTCTATAGTGTTACTGACTTTTGTTTATCCCATGTGTTACTCTGTTGTTGTTTTTGTCGCACTGCTTTGCTTTATCTTGGCCAGGTTGCAGTTGTAAATGAGAACTTGTTCTCAACTGGCCCACCTGGTTAAATAAAGGTGAAAAAAATAAAAAATAAAAGGGAAGCCAGCCAGGCCAGCAGAGTCCTGCAGCGACCAGGGAGAGACTCACTCTGCACCACTGTTCCTTCCTGCCACTCCCCCCCCGTCCAACATCTTTAGGAATCCTCTTTACCCCACTAGTTTGGCCAGCACTCAGGACATTCAGATAGAGTGCTCGAGAGTGAGGCGGATCACTTCAGATTGGCACAGCGGTATAACCTCACTGTTGGACTTTGAGAATAACTTGTAGATGTGTGATACGACAGTACAGAGAAAGGAGTAGGGGAGTGATGCAGGCTATAGATGGGGGGAAACAATCACTCTGCAGTAACGCAAACAGCAACAGTGCCTCTTAATGTCCTTGTATAGTGACAGTCCCTGGCATGAGGGTACCCCTAACATCAATGTTTAAGATGGCTGTAAACGTTATATAGGGCTTGTGTTTGCTCTCGGCCCTGAGCAGATAACAGAGCCTTGAATAAACCCACCTCCTCCAGGAAATGTGTATATGAACAAGTAAAGTCGGTGAGATTCTTTGAGTAGTTAAACAACTTTCATGAGTCGATCAATTTCACGCTTGGTGAGAAGAAGATGCAATGGTAAGAGAGAGGAGTTTGTTTTTTTAATGAACGATGTGGGACGTCGAGCTGTTGGATCAATATTACTGTGTGAATCCTGGTCGAGTTTCGCATTGTACATTAGTCAACACTGAAAGGTGTAAATAATGTAGCTGACTTGTAGACCACTGTCTAGACTGTCTGCTCAGTCTGATACATCTATTTCTCACCTTCAGGTTCAAAGGATATAATTCCTTTTCCAGTTTTCTCCTCTGAATGCGCTGACTGGAACTGCATGTTTTGTCAACTAAGTCAACTGCATTGACAAAGTATGTATTATCTACAATTTGAGTCTGATAAACTGTTTGGCACTGAATTGTTGGAAGCACTTCAGTTTAGGTATCTATTTCTGTCCTACGCAATGCTGTATATCAACCAGTTTGTGCAAGAGATGTTGGTATTTTTGTGGTTTACTATAGACACAGAACTCACCTTAGACCACTGTTTGTTGACTCATATGAAAAACCCACTGTATACATCATGCTGTAAAAAGATGTATAGGAAAACTGAGAAAGCAGATAAAGAATGGGATGTGAGAAGGTGGGATCGTCATAAATCGTATGGATTTCCATGTACACCTTTGTTGTTTAGTTTACACTCTTTCAATTCCTCCCAAGAAATGATGGCCCAACCTGACTCTGTGTGTGCATGCGTGTGTGTATGGATGTGCAATTGTGTGTGTGTGTCTGCATGTGTGTGTGTGTCCCTGTTTGTCTAACTCAGGCTTCATCCGTGTTACGAAGGTGGATATTGATCCTGCACCTGCTGCCAACTCAAGCCAGGCTTGTAACTGCGTGTGCATGTCACACATGGATTGCCCAACGAGTCGAAAGCCGAACTCTTCATTGAGACAATGTTGAAACAGCTATCAATGGGCGAGTCAGTGACACATTTTCATTTTTGAATAAATAAATGAAAGAGAAGTAATTTAATCTATGGTGGGAGATATTTTTTATTAAGTGTATCATTAATGCCGTCTTTGGTGTGTTTTATCAATGAAGGAAATGTACCTTTTTTCCACTACTATCGATAAAATCCTTGTTTATAGTCGAAATGAAGTTACTGTGCGTGAAGTTGCAAATGTGTCCCGTTATTACTAAATGTGTGCAGTGTGATACATATTTTAATATTATTATTTTTAACACATAACATTTTGGAATAATAAAATGAAAATAAATAAAAGGTATTTTTTTATTTATTTAACTAGGCAAGTCAGTTAAGAACAAATTCTTATTTTCAATGACGGCCTAGGAACAGGCAATGTTCAGGGGCAGAACGACAGATTTGTACCTTGTCAGCTCGGGGATATGAACTTGCAACCTTTTGGTTACTAGTCCAACGCTCTATCCACTAGGCTACCCTGCCGCCCCCTGCCGTATGATGACTCAATCTTTGCGAGGGGGAGGGAATATGATTTCATTGGTCCTCAACTCACAGTTCAGACACTTCATTCAGGATTAAATGGCGTTAGCCTTCCCTGAAGCATGTTAGAGTTTAGGATTTGTTGCCATAGAAATGTACCTGGCTAAAACATGAGCCACCTTTGTGTCAACGGTTATCCCGAGTTGACCAAAGTGAGCTAGCAAACTCCTCTATCCTGTTTTGTGGTATACCCCTGGCCTCTGAACAGAACATAAAGTTCTTAGCAGCACTAGAAGTTGGTCCTAATCATGCTCAGTATGCAGCGGAGCCTTTTTGCAGTCTCATAATCTGCTGCATGAACGCAAATATTGGATATTTAAATGAAGTCAACAAATGTATTGTCCCCACTTACGTTGATTCTGGGTAGTTGATGTAGCTACAGCAGAGAATACCCAGCCTGCTCTTCACCAGATAAGAAAAACATCTTATGGTGAACATTGATCCATTCTCCTACCTCAAGTCTTCTGAGCAATTACCTGATTAACCCAGTTAGTTTATTATGGTTCTCTTCCTGTGGAATGCTTAGGTAATGGCTAGGGTATGCTTGGTTTGGCTTGCACCAGGTCTATCTGTAACAGGAGAGAGATAGAGAGACAACAGAAAACTTAAAATAAAAATGTGAAGAAAATCATGAGTCAACTTCAGGTCTTATCTGAGCTCCATCTCTGTCTACTCACTCTCCATATCCCCCTCTGCCCTCATAGAAGACAGTCTGTAAATGTAATTGCAGAATGAGTAAATGGCTACAGATGTAGGATCATAATTTGATCAGCCTGTTGCATGAGAACTTTCCTGATTAAATAGTCTATTTGCCGGGGGGCTAGGGTCAGTCTGTTGTATCTAGTGAAATTCCCCTGTCTTATCAGGTGTCCTGTGTGAACTTAAATATGCTCCCTCTAAATAATTATCTCCCCTCTCTGAGCCCTAGGATGATGCCTCAGGACTACTTGGCCTGATGACTCCTGGCTGTCCCCGTCCCCAGTCGTGCTGCTGATCCAGTTCCTGCTGTTTTGCCTGTGGCTATGGAACCCTGACCCGTTCTGCAGACGTGCTACCTTGTTGTGGTGTAGCTCCAGCGTCAACTTTTCTGCCTGTGGCTATGGAACACTGACCTATTCACCAGAAGTGTTACCCGAAGTGTTACCTTGTTCTGGAACTACTGTTCTCTCTCTCTCTCTCTCTGAGTTCCTGCCTTTCTAGGGAGTATTTCCTACCTGTATTGCTTGCTGTTTGAGGTTTTAGGCTGTTTTTTTGTGTAAGCACTTTGTGACATCTCCTGATGTAAAAAGGGCTTTATAAATACATTTGATTTGATTTGATCCTGCAATGCCAGAAATGTAAAACTTGTTGTGCAATTGAGGTTTCAAATGGCTTCTGAAAGTTTGTATTTTCCACTTAGAAATGTACAACTTGAAAAATGTATCATCACCTATAAAGATTTCCATTAATTATAAACCGTATAAATATTAAAATGTCCTGTTGCTGCAGGGTTATTTTCCTGCTGTAGCAGACTGGCTCAAATTAAGTTCATACATCTGTATGATCAACAGTGAGCCATTAGCATGACACTACAATGCTCCTGGCTTTGCACTCTGATCTATATTTGAACTGCACTACAGAACTGTAGCATTTACACTTGTTTGGGGATTGAAGGGAAAGAGGGATCAAGGAAATATAGTAACCTACAACAGTAGCTCTTGCCGCTGGTACAGAACATTATCCTTTATGAGACAACTGGGCTATGATGGCTAATACAGAATACCACTACTTGTCTGCCCCCACCAACATGTTCATGGGTAGAAGGATAACAAATTTTGTCAAATTTCTACATTTTACCTAACCCTAACCCTTTTCCTAACCTTAACCTAATTCCCCTGACCTCCTATGTTAATTATCCTAACCTGCTGCGTAAGTTCTCCTACCCTGCTACAATAAGTCAAATCTGACAAAAGCTGTATCTAGTCAAAACCCACCAACGTTGTTTCTGATAGTGGTTAGGTGGTATATAATAATATACAATAACAATATATAATACTAACATATACGTAGACTATTAAGTATGGAATGAAGATACTTTTAAAACAATAAAAAGAAAAGCAACAAAACAAGAGATGATGCAAAACAACTGTCTAACTCCTGAATGAAAAAAGAAACATAGAGATATGTTTTTCTTTAAGCTAATCTTGTAAAAACCTGTTAACTACCGTGGTCCGGAAGCATCAATCCACCTGAATGACAGGCCAGATGAAAAGTACCTCAGCCAAAGCCTTTTTTTCTCATTCTCGCCTGTCTTTTCCTCCCTCCTAGTTTCCGGCGATAAGAATGCACAGAGTAATTACAGCCCAGGGTTACTGGTTTTACGTCAATAACGCTTCTTTGGCTGAATAAAATAGGAAAACGACAGCGTGTTCCCAGACAGATAAAAAAATCCTTTGGTCTTCACTTTTCAGGCTTTTAATACAACACATTCTTCGATTGCCGTGGCTGTATTTATTATGCAAGAGGAAGTGACCACTCGAGAGCTTCCCTACATGAAGGTTAAGTGATAACACAGGGCATCACACAGTCAGGAAATGGCAAATATTTGCTCTTATTGATTTAATGTATAATAAACATCTAGGAGGAGTTACTGAAATCTTGTCTCTATAGCTCTGGACTGCAGTTCATAAAATAATTAAACTGTTTCACCTATTTCACCTTGTCCAATAGCATCCAATGGGTCACCAATCTGCCTCCATTGAATACATTGACAGTTATCCAAAGCATTACAGGGATTTTTTACAAGCGTCCAAGTCAACCCTGTGTACACACGGTGTAATACATTATCAAATTACTCTAAACCCATTCGGTTGGATTACGATATGGTAATATCAGGTTTGTGTCTCTCCCTCCTCTGTTTCCTGTCGGAGGACGGATAATAAAAAGCAGATTAAAGCAGTCTCACTTTTTATTGTTCCACGGCAACTCTCCGTGAAGGACAATAAAGAATGGAGGGAACATACAGTACGTTTGCATACCAATGAGCTGTGACTGGGTCCCCCGTGGCCCCGCCGCGCTCAACCTAACCGGCTTCCTGCAGCGGCTTCAGAAGCAAGGGCTTGTGGGTAGACAGAGAGCACTGCAGTCAATTAAGACTTTTAAGAGCCCCTTTATTCTCCCATAATTCAGGGAAGCACTGACCTCAGTCTACTTTCATAAATCATGATTCTCCACATCAGAGTTTTATTCAGCAGCCTAATGTATTGACCTCAGCGACAAGCTGATTGAAGATGCTGAAGTAGGAAGGGGTCCTTCCCCATGACTAGAGTGTGGTTTGAGGTCTGAGTTGATGGAAAAGCACCAAAGCACATTGTTCCATTGTGACAGCTGCTATCACAGTAGCAGACAAACCCAGGCAGCAGCCGCACGATTAAAGCATAGCTGTTAATGGTGTGTACTCTTGGTGCCTTGCAGAGGAGAATATGATGGTCTCAAAGAATATGCTTGTCTCATTAGTTGAGAATAATGAAAACTAATGAGCACAAGGCAAGACAATAATATTATTGATTGCTTTAGAGGGAAAAGATGGCGTTGTTTTCCCACAGTACTGTATGTGGAATACATGCAATATCATTGTTGTAATTGTCACGACTCCTGTGTCTGGGGCATTTTGTTTGAGCACCCAAAAGTGGGGTGGCCGTGGTTCACCGTGTGTGCATTAAAGGAGCACTTTATTGAACTCTCTGCTTTCCTGCGCCTGATTTCACCCTCACGACACCCAGGACCTTACAGTAATGGACCGTCTAATCTAACAGCCATGTGGTAATGTCCATTGTAAAGTTTAACCGATCGGCCTAATCTTGCCCTGTTGATGTTTGATGACAATTAAACACTTTATACTCAATTATGTCCTCATGAAGTAAATTATGTTAGGGTGTGTTCATCTCTGTATGAATTTGTATTGATGTGTGTGTGCGCGTGTGTGTCTGTGTGTGTGCACTCTCCCACACACCTACTTGTGTGTGTCCTACACAGGTGATCGATTTCAAATTTCAGTCCCTGATAACGTCTCCGATCACTTCACTTGATCGCTTCGGTGGCAAATTATGTATGAGAATATGAAGCGCCTCAAATTGATCTGTGAAAATGCTGCACCAGGATTACTTGTAATCGCTCCGGCAGGAACACCCAGGTCCGCTCGATAGGTCTGGGACTCAGGCTGAGTATCACATTATACAAGTGCCCGATTCAATGGGGGCAACATGGGAGCACTACTCAGATGTCCTGATGAATTTTCGATGGAGACATAATTGTGTTGTGTTTACCTGTGCATCGGAGTGGAAGATGACTTAGAGGCCTGGCCTGGCTCCAGTCATGTGGGCCTAGATTTATAAAAGCAGCCAGAATGAACACAGGGAAATTCCTGCTCACTACAAGTCACCACCATCAACTCAAGGCAGAGCTGCCCTGAAGCTTGATGGCCCACAAGGGCACCGCATGCTACATTAGACGGATGGCAGGCTTCCAGGTTAGCTCACTCATTTAAGCATGTATTATTAAACAGGATGGTGGGTGGTCTCTATCACTCTCGCACCAGGAAGTAGAATTGTCATAGTATCAAAAATTATAAGCTTTAAGGTCATGTAATTCAGCAGCTGTCAGAAGGTCAGAAAAATACATAACATGCTAGGGCCATAAATAGCAATATTGTTGCTTTTACATAACTAGGCCTTCAAATAGTCATATTGTTCTCATTGCATATCAATCAGTTGATCTGGTTTCCAGCTGGTGTTTCCTCATATGCCACCATGTACAGAGGGTTTAGTGCATATTTAACTTCTTATGGCTGCAGGGGCAGTATTGAGTAGCTTGGATGAAAGGTGCCCAGAGGTGCCCAGAGTAAACGGCCTGCTCCTCAGTCCCAGTTGCTAATATATGGATATTATTATTAGTATTGGATAGAAAACACTCTGAAGTTTCTATAACAGTTTGAATGATGTCTGTGAGTATAACATATCTCATATGGCAGACAGAAAACTGAGAAAAAATATAAACAGGAAGTGAGAAATCCGAGATTGGTCGATTTTCAACCCATCCCCTATTGAATTCACAGTGGGATATGGATGAAGTTGCACTTCCTAGGGCTTCCACTAGATGTCAACCATCTTTAGAAACTTGAATAAGGCTTCTACTGTGTTGTGGGGCTGAATAAGAGCTGAATGAGTCAGGTTACTGGCAGAGAGCCATTTCCTGGTCACGCGCATTTCACATGATAGCAACCTGCTTTCCATGGCTTCTCTACACACAAAGCAATTCTCCGGTTGGAACTTTATTGAAGATTTATGATAAAAACATCCTAAAGATTGATTCTATACTTAGTTTGACATTTTTCTATGACCTGTAATATAACTTTTTGAAGTTTTTGTCCGATGTTATCCAAACGCTCGTGCAGATCAGGCATATGTGTACCTAACGCCCTAACAAAAGTAGCTACTTGGACATAAATAATGGACATTATCGAACAAATTAAGCATTTATTGTGGAACTGCGATTCCTGGGAGTGCATTCTGATGAAGATGATCAAAGGTAAGGGAATATTTATAATGTAATTTCTGATTTCTGTTGACTCCAACATGGCGGAAAATTGTATTTGCTTTCTGAGCGCCGTCTCAGATTATTGCATGGTTTGCTTTTTCCGTAAAAAAAAAATGAAATCTGACACAGTGGTTGCATTAAGGAGAGGTATATCTATATTTCCATGTCTAACACTTGAATTTTCATCGACATTTATAATGAGTATTTCTGTAAAAGGTTGTGGCTCTCTGCAATATCACCGGATGTTTTTGGAACTAGTGAACGTAACGCGCCAATGTAAACTCAGATTTTTTAAATATAAATACGAACTTTATCAAACAAAACATACATGTATTGTGTAACATGAAGTCCTATGAGTGTCATCTGATGAAGATCATCAAAGGTTAGTGATTAATTTTTATCTCTATTTGTGCATTTTGTGACTCCCCTCTTTGGCTGGAAAAATGGTTTGGCTTGGTTGTGCCCTAACATAATCGTTTGTGGTGCTTTCGCTGTAAAGCCTATTTGAAATCGGACACTGTGGTGGGATTAACAACAAGATTACCTTTAAAACAGTATAAGAAACATGTATGTTTGAGGAATTTTAATTATGAGATTTGTTGTTTTGAATTTGGCGCCCTGCACTTGTTGGTTCTGCATAACTAGGCCTTCAAATAGCGATATTGTTCTCATTGCATATCAATCAGTTGATCTGGTTTTCAACTGGTGTTTCCTCGTATGCCACCATGTACAGATGGTTTAGTGCATATTTAATGCAGTTTCTTTATGCAGTGCCTTACTCAATTCAATAGGATTTGACTATAACACTTATAGAATGAGGTAGCAGTTTTTCCACAGGTCTTATTTGGTAGCTAATTGAACAAATTTACTGTCACGCCTGCTCCCGCTCTTCCCCCCTGGTGCTCAAGGGCGCTAGGCTCCCAAGCGTTACACACTCTTGCCAACATCAGTACGAACACCTTTCTTCCCCCGTCACGCGCATCAGCGATTATTGGACTCAACTGGACTCAATCACCTGTATCATTACCTCCCCTATATCTGTCTGTTCCCCGCTTCAGCATTGTTTGTCGAATGTCGTTGTTTTGCCCGTGTGCTGACGCTGTGCTTGTCTTGTTTCATGTCTGTTCCTTATTAAACGTTGACTCCCCGTATCTGCTTCTCATCTCCGGCGTCGGTCCTTACATTTACTGTAACAGTAAGGCCACTTAGGAGGCAACAGGCCATAAGGACTTCGCTCTGTGACAGTTTTGACTGATAGCCCCGCTTCCCAGTTTCAATTGAGTTCACCTCTGAAGACTCTAAGGTTACATATCCACAGCCATTGGAGGCTAGGAAGTCCCGCCTACATTTTCCTTAGCTCGTCCGACTGTCTGTCAATTTGTGGTGGAAGGGTAAATCACAAGCTGCATAGCATTGGGAAGCTGAGAGTCTCACACATCGATAGGAAGTAGTCCTATCGTTCTATGACAATCACCAGGGGTGCAACTTTGGTTTTAGAATTGGGGGCGACACAACTTTATTTTTTTATACAGCCTACCCGACTGGTTGGAGGCCTCCGCATGGTCCTAAAGCACACAGTTGCCTCGTTTTGTATCACATTCCAATGATAAAACTGGGTGGTACAAAAATGCTAGTGCAAGTGAAAGTTGTGCCCCTAACAAACACACATGGTTTTATATCGAATTAGATTATTTTTAAATAAAACATTAGTTGTAGATGTGAAACAAAACAACTTTATCTTCATTTAAGATGTATAACTTTTATAGGACATGAAAGCTGAGATCGTAACGAATTTGTAGAGTCGCTAGCCAACTCACGGGGGGTTTCACAAGGGGAGGAAGAGGAATGACTGAAAGCTGTGACACAAAAATAAGGAACATTTCCCCTAACCACTAGTTTTATGATGAATTATCACAGTAATAAGGCAGCTGAAATCTTATAGGATGTCATTTGTAAAGTTGATCGTAAATGCACTGTATGTAGATTATCCCCCTCAAAACTCAAGCCCTATTCACCCATTGTTCATGAATAGGAATTTAATCATATGTGATATTTCATATTTTCATCATATTTGTAATATCTAGCTTGTGTCTTCAAACCTCAGTACATCTCATCAATATATTTTTAAAAATTACCAGAAAGGTGAGATTTTTATCTTTCTTGCAATATGCAATGTATAACTTGTTATTGTTATGGCCCTCTCATGACAAGTAATTAAAACCGGGCATAGGTGTATTGGGTCATTGTCCTGTTGAAAAACAAACAGTAGTTCCACTAAGCCGAAACCAGAAGGGATGGCGTAACGCTGCAGAATGCTGTGGTAGCCATGCTGGTTACGTGTGCCTTGAATTTTAAATAAATCACAGACAGTGTCACCAGCAAAGCACCCCCACACCATAACACCTTCTCCTCCATGCTTTACGGTGGGAAATACACATGCGGAGATCATCCGTTCACCCACACCACGTCTCACAAAGACACAGCGATTGGAACCAAACATCTCCAATTTGGACTCCAGATCAAATGACAAATTCCCACTGGTCTCATGTCCATTGCTCATGTTTCTTGGCCCAAGCAAGTCTCTTCTTCTTTTTGGTGTCCTTTAGTAGTGGTTTCTTTGAAGCAATTCAACCACGAAGGCCTGATTCACACAGTCTCCTCTGAACAGTTGATGTTGAGATGTGTCTGTTACTTGAACTCTGTGAAGCAATTATTTGGGCTGCAATTTCTGGGGCTGGTAAGTCAAATGAACACATGTTCTGCAGCAGAGGAAACTCTGAGTCTTCCATTCCTGTGGCGGTCTTCATGAGAGCCAGTTTCATCATAGCACTTCATGGTTTTTGACTGACTTTCATGTCTTAAAGTAATGATAGACTGTCGTTTCTCTTTGCTTGTTTGAGCTGTTCTTGCCATAATTTTAACTTGGTCTTTTACCAAATAGGGCTATCTTCTGTATATACCCCCCCCCCCCCCCCCAAACACACACACACACGCAAACACATTAAGAAGGAAAGACATTTCACAAATTAACTTTAAGAAGGCACACCTGTTAATTGAAATGCATTCCAGGTGACTACCTCATGAGGCTGGTTGAGAGAATGCCTAGCTTGTGCAAAACCGTCATCAAGGCAAAGGGTGGCTATTTGAAGAATCTTGAATATAAAATATATTTTGATTTGTTTAACACTTTTTTGGTTACTACATGATTCCATAAGTGTTATTTCATAGTGTTGATGTCTTCACTATTATTATACAATATTATAAAAAAAATAAAGAAAAACACTTGAATGAGTACTCTGTTCTAAAACTTTTGACTGGTAGTGTACATGTCATCATTCGGTCAATCAACGCCACTGGATACTGTGTATAAAACCACAACAAGGGCTAAATATCTATTAAGATTGCAGTGTGGGTGAAAATAAATGCCAAATGACATAATTCAATCAGACACCTCTGGAATTGAAGGAGAACATTGAGAGATGTTCCTATTTACTGCAGACAAATGAATATAAAGCAAGACAAATGTCAAAAGCGATGATGACAAGCACAGCTTAGAGTGCGGCGAGTTCTGAAGAAAAATCTGAAAAAACTGAGAGGAAGCATTTCAGCCCCTAATGAAATTGATGGCAGTCCACATCTGCGATTTACCGCCATGAAAGCAGGCCACACTGCCAATTCTATTAATCTCGTTCAAAGATAATGATCGACAACTATCAGCCATAACAGCAACCATTGATGCTGAATATGGAAAAGAAAGGGGACAGAGATGAAAGGTAAACAAACAGAGTGTTGTGCAGTGGCTGGGTTTAAATGACAGGGTCAGCCTCTTCATTGTGTAATGCTCTCCAGCACCAACTCAATGGAGTAGCTACAGGTGCAATCCCCACTTCAGCACAACACTCATGAAAAGGTTCTTATTATGACACAAAGCCAATAGTAGTCCCCTTAGCATTAGATGGCTTTCAGCACACATTAGATTAATTAATCCTATGATGGCTGTTAGAGACAGAAATGATATCAAGGAGGGGCTGAACTCACTGACTTGGCCTGGCTATTTAGCTTGCTCATTAATAAATGCAAGAAGCCATGAGCGAGAGGTGTTTGCGGGTGATCCCAACCATGCGACAACGTGAACGTGATTGGTTCCTTGTTTCTAGAATAGTAGCTTGTTTCTAGAGTAGTAGCTTGTTTTTAGGGTAGTAGCTTCTAAAGTAGAAGCTTATTTTTAGAGTAGTAGCTTGTTTCTAGAGTAGTAGCTTGTTTCTATAGTAGAATCTAGTTTATAGAATAGTAGCTTGTTTCTAGAGTAGTAGCTTGTTTCTAGAGTAGTAGCTTGTTTCTAGAGTAGTAGCTTGTTTCTAGAGTATAATCTAGTTTATAGAATAGTAGCTTGTTTCTAGAGTAGTAGCTTGTTTCTAGAGTAGCAGCTTGTTTCTAGAGTATAATCTAGTTTATAGAGTAGAAGCTTGTTTCTAGAGTAGTAGCTTGTTTCTAGAGTATAATCTAGTTTATAGAATAGTAGCTTGTTTCTAGAGTAGTAGCTTGTTTCTAGAGTAGCAGCTTGTTTCTAGAGTAGCAGCTTGTTTCTAGAGTATAATTGTCATGTATTGTCATGTTGTGTCTTGTTTCTGTCCTTTCCCTTCACCCTGTCTCCCTCTGCTGGTCGTTATTAGGTTACCTTTTCTCCCCCTCTTTCCCCCAGCTGTTCCTTGTCTCCTCCTAACTACCTCGTCACCCCTTTTCCCACCTGTTCCATTTTTCCCTCTGATTAGTCCTCTATATCTCTCTCTGTTTTTGTTCCTGTCTTTGTCGGATTCTTGTTTGTGTTTTTCATGCCTGAACCAGACTATCGTCATGTTTGCTGCAACCTTGTCCTGTCCTGTCGGAATCTGCCGGTCCATCTGAGCCTACCTATGTTTTGTTATTAAAGAAGTTCTGTTTACGTTAATTCGCTTTTGGGTCCTCATTCACGCACCGTAACAGAAGAATCCGACCAAGAATGGACCCAGCGACTTCGGATCCTCTCCACTCAGCCGTCGAGATCCAGGGAGCGATTCCTGCTCGACATGCCGTTGAGACCCTGGCCACCCAAGTCTCCAACCTCACAGAACAGGTTCACCATCTCCGCCTCGATCCACCGGCCACTTCCAGGGCTTTCGAATCTCCGGAGCCCAGAATCAATAACCCGCCGTGTTACTCTGGGGAGCCCACTGAATGCCGCTCGTTCCTCACCCAGTGTGATATTGTGTTTTCTCTCCAGCCCAACACTTACTCCAGGAGCACTGCTCGTGTCGCCTACGTCATATCTCTCCTTACTGGACGGGCTCGTGAGTGGGGCACGGCAATCTGGGAGGCAAGGGCTGAGTGTACTAACCAGTATCAGGACTTTAAGGAGGAGATGATACGGGTTTTTGATCGATCTGTTTTTGGGGAGGAGGCTTCCAGGGCCCTGTCTTCCCTATGTCAAGGTAATCGATCCACAACAGACTACTCTATTGAGTTTCGCACTCTTGCTGCCTCCAGTGGCTGGAACGAGCCGGCTTTGCTCGCTCGTTTTCTGGAGGGTCTCCGCGCAGAGGTAAAGGATGAGATTCTCTCCCGGGAGGTTCCTTCCAGCGTGGATTCCTTGATTGAACTCGCTATTCGCATTGAGCGACGGGTTGATCTTCGTCACCGAGCTCGTGGAAAGGAGCTCGCGTTCTCCGTTGCCCCCCTCTCCGCATCACTACCATCTTCCTCTGCCGGCTCGGGTGCTGAGCCTATGCAGCTGGGAGGTATCCGCATCTCGACTAAGGAGAGGGAACGGAGAATCACCAACCGCCTCTGTCTCTATTGCGGTTCTGCTGGTCATTTTGTCACTTCATGTCCAGTAAAAGCCAGAGCTCATCAGTAAGCGGAGGGCTACTGGTGAGCGCTACTACTCCTGTCTCTCCTTCAAGATCCTGCACTACCTTGTCGGTCCATCTACGCTGGACCGGTTCGTCAGCTTCCTGCAGTGCCTTAATAGACTCTGGGGCGGAGGGCTGTTTTATGGACGAGACCTGGGCTCGGGAACATGACATTCCTCTCAGACAGTTAAGGGAGTCCACGGCCTTGTTCGCCCTGGATGGTAGTCCTCTCCCCAGGATTCAGCGTGAGACGCTACCTTTAACCCTCACTGTTTCTGGTAATCATAGCGAAACCATTTCTTTTTTAATTTTTCGTTCACCTTTTACACCTGTTGTTTTGGGCCATCCCTGGCTAGTTTGTCATAATCCTTCCATTAATTGGTCTAGTAATTCTATCCTCTCCTGGAACGTCTCTTGTCATGTGAAATGTTTAATGTCTGCTATCCCTCCTGTTTCCTCTGTCTCTTCTTCACAGGAGGAGCCTGGTGATTTGACAGGGGTGCCGGAGGAATATCACGATCTGCGCACGGTGTTCAGTCGGTCCAGGGCCACCTCTCTTCCCCCACACCGGTCGTATGATTGTAGTATTGATCTCCTTCCGGGAACCACTCCCCCCCGGGGTAGACTATACTCTCTGTCGGCTCCCGAACGTAAGGCTCTCGAAGATTATTTGTCTGTAGCTCTTGCCGCCGGTACCATAGTCCCCTCCTCCTCTCCCGCCGGAGCGGGGTTTTTTTTTGTTAAGAAGAAGGACGGGTCCCTGCGCCCCTGCATAGATTATCGAGGGCTGAATGACATAACAGTGAAGAATCGTTATCCGCTTCCTCTTATGTCTTCAGCCTTCGAGATCCTGCAGGGAGCCAGGTTTTTCACTAAGTTGGACCTTCGTAACGCTTACCATCTCGTACGCATCAGGGAGGGGGACGAGTGGAAGACGGCGTTTAACACTCCGTTAGGGCACTTTGAATACCGGGTTCTTCCTTTCGGCCTCGCTAACGCTCCAGCTGTCTTTCAGGCATTAGTCAATGATGTCCTGAGAGACATGCTGAACATCTTTGTTTTCGTTTACCTTGACGATATCCTGATTTTTTCACCGTCACTCCAGATTCATGTTCAGCACGTTCGACGTGTCCTCCAGCGCCTTTTAGAGAATTGTCTTTTTGTGAAGGCTGAGAAGTGCTCTTTTCATGCCTCCTCCGTCACATTTCTCGGTTCTGTTATTTCCGCTGAAGGCATTAAGATGGATCCCGCTAAGGTCCAAGCTGTCATTGATTGGCCCGTCCCTAAGTCACGCGTCGAGCTGCAGCGCTTTCTCGGCTTCGCGAACTTCTATCGTCGTTTCATCCGTAATTTCGGTCAGGTGGCAGCTCCTCTCACAGCCCTTACTTCTGTCAAGACGTGCTTTAATAAGTGGTCCGTTTCCGCCCAGGGAGCTTTTGATCTCCTCAATAATCGTTTTACATCCGCACCTATCCTTGTTACACCTGACGTCACTAGACAGTTCGTTGTCGAGGTTGACGCGTCAGAGGTGGGCGTGGGAGCCATTCTTTCTCAGCGCTCCCTCTCTGACGACAAGGTCCACCCTTGCGCGTATTTTTCTCATCGCCTGTCGCCGTCGGAACGTAACTATGATGTGGGAAACCGCGAACTGCTCGCCATCCGCTTAGCCCTAGGCGAATGGCGACAGTGGTTGGAGGGGGCGACCGTTCCTTTTGTCGTTTGGACTGACCATAGGAACCTTGAGTACATCCGTTCTGCCAAACGACTTAATGCGCGTCAGGCGCGCTGGGCGCTGTTTTTCGCTCGTTTCGAGTTCGTGATTTCTTATCGTCCGGGCTCTAAGAACACCAAGCCTGATGCTTTATCTCGTCTCTTCAGTTCTTCAGTAGCCTCCACTGACCCCGAGGGGATTCTCCCTGAGGGGCGTGTTGTCGGGTTGACTGTCTGGGGAATTGAGAGGCAGGTAAAGCAAGCACTCACTCAAACTCCGTCGCCGCGCGCTTGTCCTAGGAACCTTCTTTTCGTTCCCGTTCCTACTCGTCTGGCCGTTCTTCAGTGGGCTCACTCTGCCAAGTTAGCCGGCCATCCTGGCGTTCGGGGTACGCTTGCTTCCATTCGCCAGCGTTTTTGGTGGCCCACCCGGGAGCATGACACGCGTCGCTTCGTGGCTGCTTGTTCGGTCTGCGCGCAGACTAAGTCCGGTAACTCCCCTCCTGCCGGCCGTCTCAGGCCGCTTCCCATTCCCTCTCGACCGTGGTCTCACATCGCCTTAGATTTTGTCACCGGACTGCCTTCGTCAGCGGGGAAGACTGTTATTCTTACGGTTGTCGACAGGTTCTCTAAGGCGGCTCATTTTATTCCCCTTGCTAAGCTTCCTTCTGCTAAAGAGACGGCACAAATCATCATCGAGAATGTTTTCAGAATTCATGGCCTTCCGTCAGACGTCGTTTCGGACAGAGGTCCGCAATTCACGTCTCAATTTTGGAGGGAGTTTTGCCGTTTGATTGGGGCTTCCGTCAGTCTCTCTTCCGGCTTTCACCCCCAGTCTAACGGTCAAGCAGAACGGGCCAATCAGACTATTGGTCGCATCTTACGCAGTCTTTCTTTTCGCAACCCTGCGTCTTGGTCAGAACAGCTCCCCTGGGCAGAATACGCCCACAACTCGCTTCCTTCGTCTGCGACCGGGCTATCTCCTTTTCAGAGTAGCCTCGGGTACCAGCCTCCGCTGTTCTCATCTCAGTTCGCCGAGTCCAGCGTCCCCTCCGCTCAGGCTTTTGTCCAACGTTGCGAGCGCACCTGGAAGAGGGTCAGGTCTGCACTTTGCCGTTATAGGGCGCAGACTGTGAGAGCTGCTAATAAGCGTAGAACTAAGAGTCCTAGATATTGTCGAGGTCAGAGAGTTTGGCTCTCCACTCAGAACCTTCCCCTTAAGACCGCTTCTCGCAAGCTGACCCCGCGGTTCATTGGTCCGTTCCGTATTTCTCGGATCATTAATCCTGTCGCAGTGCGACTTCTTCTTCCGCGATATCTTCGTCGCGTCCACCCGGTCTTCCATGTCTCCTGTGTCAAGCCCGTTCTTCGCGCCCCCGCTCGTCTTCCCCCCCCCCCCCCCATCCTTGTCGAGGGCGCACCCATCTACAGGGTCCGTAGGATTTTGGACATGCGTCCTCGGGGCCGTGGTCATCAGTACCTAGTAGATTGGGAGGGGTACGGTCCTGAGGAGAGGAGTTGGGTTCCCTCTCGGGACGTGCTGGACCGTGCGCTGATCGATGATTTCCTCCGTTGCCGCCAGGTTTCCTCCTCGAGTGCGCCAGGAGGCGCTCGGTGAGTGGGGGGGTACTGTCATGTATTGTCATGTTGTGTCTTGTTTCTGTCCTTTCCCTTCACCCTGTCTCCCTCTGCTGGTCGTTATTAGGTTACCTTTTCTCCCCCTCTTTCCCCCAGCTGTTCCTTGTCTCCTCCTAACTACCTCGTCACCCCTTTTCCCACCTGTTCCCTTTTTCCCTCTGATTAGTCCTCTATATCTCTCTCTGTTTTTGTTCCTGTCTTTGTCGGATTCTTGTTTGTGTTTTTCATGCCTGAACCAGACTATCGTCATGTTTGCTGCAACCTTGTCCTGTCCTGTCGGAATCTGCCGGTCCATCTGAGCCTACCTATGTTTTGTTATTAAAGAAGTTCTGTTTACGTTAATTCGCTTTTGGGTCCTCATTCACGCACCGTAACAATAATCTAGTTTATAGAATAGTAGCTTGTTTCTAGAGTAGTAGCTTGTTTCTAGAGTAGTAGCTTGTTTCTAGAGTAGTAGCTTGTTTCTAGAGTATAATCTAGTTTATAGAGTAGAAGCTTGTTTCTAGAGTAGTAGCTTGTTTCTAGAGTAGTAGCTTGTTTCTAGAGTAGTAGCTTGTTTCTAGAGTATAATCTAGTTTATAGAGTAGAAGCTTGTTTCTAGAGTAGTAGCTTGTTTCTAGAGTAGAAGCTTGTTTCTAGAGTAGTAGCTTGTTTCTAGAGTAGTAGCTTGTTTCTAGAGTAGTAGCTTGTTTCTAGAGTAGCAGCTTGTTTCTAGAGTAGAAGCTTGTTTCTAGAGTAGTAGCTTGTTTCTAGAGTAGTAGCTTGTTTCTAGAGAAGCAGCTTGTTTCTAGGGTAGTAGTTTGTTTCTGGAGTAGTAGCTTGTTTCTAGAGTAGTAGCTTGTATATAGAGAAGCAGCTTGCTTATAGAGTAGTAGCCTGTTTCTGGAGTAGTAACTTGTTTCTAGAGTAGAAGCTTGTTTCTAGAACAGTAGCTTCTTTCAGGAATAGTAGCTTGACTCTAGAATAGTACATTGCTTTTAAAGTAGAATCTTGTTTCTAAATCAGTAGCCTGTTTCTAGAATTGTAGTTTGTTTCTAGAGTAGCAGCTTGTCTCTAGAGTAGTAGCTTGTTTCTAGAGTAGAAGCTTGTTTCTAGAATAGTAGCTTATTTCTAGAGTAGAAGCATGTTTCTAGAATAGTAACTTGTTTCTAGAGTAGAATCTAGTTTCTAGAATAGTAGCTTGTTTCCAGAGTAGCATCTTGTTTCTAGAGCAGCAGTTTGTTGCTAGAGTAGTAGCTTGTTTCTAGAGTAGTAGCTTGTTTCTAGAGTAGTAGCTTGTTTCTAGAGTATAATCTAGTTTCTAGAATATAATCTAGTTTCTAGAATAGTAGCTTGTTTCTAGAGTAGTACCTTGTTTCTAGAGTATAATCTAGTTTCTAGAATAGAAGCTTGTTTTTAGGGTAGTAGCTTGTTTCTAGAGTAGAATCTAGTTTCTAGAATAGAAGCTTGTTTCAAGAGTAGAAGCTTGTTTCAAGAGTAGAAGCTTGTTTCTAGAGTAGTAGCTTGTTTCTGGAGTGGTAGCTTGTTTCCAGAGTAGAAGCTTGTTTCTAGAATAGTAGCTTGTTTCTAGAGTAGAAGCATGTTTCTAGAATAGTAACTTGTTTCTAGAGTAGAATCTAGTTTCTAGAATAGTAGCTTGTTTCCAGAGTAGCATCTTGTTTCTAGAGCAGCAGTTTGTTGCTAGAGTAGTAGCTTGTTTCTAGAGTACTAGCTTGTTTCTAGAGTAGAATCTAGTTTCTAGAATAGTAGCTTGTTTTTAGGGTAGTAGCTTCTTTCTAGAGTAGAATCTAGTTTCTAGAATATAATCAGGTTTCTAGAATAGTAGCTTGTTTCTAGAGTAGTAGCTTGTTTCTAGAGTAGAATCTAGTTTCTAGAATAGTAGCTTGTTTCTAGAGTTGCAGCTTGTTTCTAGAGTATAATCTAGTTTATAGAGTAGTAGACTGTTTCAAGAGTAGAAGCTTGTTTCTGGAGTAGTAGCTTGTTTCTAGAGTAGATGCTTGTTTTTAGAATATTTCATTTGATTACTTTTATGTAACCTTTATTTAACGAGGCAAGTCAGTTAAGATCAAATTCTTATTTACTATAATGGCCTAGGAACAGTAGGTTAACTGCCTTGTTCAGAGTTTTACCTTGTCAGCTCGGGGATTAGATCTAGCAACCTTTCGGTTACTGGCCCTGAACAAGGCAGTTAACCGTGCTTGTTTCTAGAGTAGTAAGTGTTTCTAGAGTAGCAGCTTGTTTTTAGTGTAGTAGCCTATCTTTGATGACAGAATGTTTGAGTTGGAATAAACACAAGCCATTAAAAAAAAAAGATTGTTCTTTCAACATGACATTTGCGACGACGTCTTCTTGTTTGTTGTCTAACAAGTCAGAGGCGTGTGTAGGTTGATTCTGGTGAGCGATTGGATAGCGTGCACTGGTTTATTTGATTACTGACAATTGTGATTAGACTGCCAGGTAGGATGCGTTTAGACAGGCTTCCCAATTCTGATATACACTGAATTTATGACAAAAAATTATCCTATTTACACTTTGCATTAAATTTTGACACTAGAATAAATGTTTGACGTATTGATGCCACATAGGCCATTTTTAACAATACAAGTTGGTTTAGTCACTCTTAAGGCTCTTAAAAGTGCATGCAGACCAGAATTACATTTCTCAAGGTCCGTCTGCTTCCCTAGCTTTGATTAGAATGTTTCATACTATTTTTTACACATCCTCACACTCACAAAGTCATTATTTACAACTTGCTTCTTTTCAGGGCCATTCACATTTTACAGCACTGACCACTAAAGTGGAGAAGCAGCTTGTTTGTAAATTTGTCCTCTCATGGGCCTTTTATCAACAGCATGCCACAGGGAACAATCACTGGGCACTATTCCTTTGTCGAACTGATCATAAAATCGGTGTTACACACCAAGCCTGTGTTAGCTTTTTGAATTGCGTCAAGGACTGCCAAATTAGATTCTGGAAAATATGAAGTCAACAATGGTCAAAAAGACCATAACGATGCCTGCTGCAATAACCTTACTAGCCCCCTCATATTCCCTTAGTATCTGCATTTCAAGTCCTCACTTCATCTTGACTGGTATCCTCCAGTATGTGGGTTGCATACATGATCCAGCTCCTTTAACAATGCGCTTTGCCATGTAAGTGTGGAGCCATAATGACATTTCAATTAGCGACGCCCCCCACGGGATGAATTCACAGTCACTGGGACTCTGGCGAAAGGGAAAGTTGTGCGTCCTGGGAATGCATTATCTGATGAATGGCTTCTTAATGGAACTGCTAAAGAGCAGCGACAGACAGAACAGCTGGGCTCTGGTCTTCTCTCCGTCTTGCGCGTCTCTAAGCACTGATACACAAGTTTTTTTTTCTGCCCAGCCCCGGGAGCTCTGAGTAGGAATCCATTTCTTTAAATTGTGTATATACACACCAGCTATAAAGAAACATAGAGGTTAAAGGGGGTTTTGAGGAGAGGATATAAACCAAGGGCATTTTGTCTCAGATGACGGCTTTAGGCGTTTCAACAGTACAGTGTACTTTTTGCCCCTCGTGGTTTTACTTTGGTTTTTCCTTTTCTGTTTCCAAATTCTATCTGTGATAAATAATTCATGCCAGAGAAATACAGGACTTAACAAGGAATTAGACCAAAAAGTGTTAGATGTTTTGTGGTGGCAGTTTACCTAGCAGCCATACTAAGACTTTGCACCAACTGACAAGGTCAACTCTTCCTGTGTTTCTGGAGTCTGATCCTTCCCCTAAATCCCACTAGGGATTGTGTGTAAATCCTTCTACCATCTGTAGAGCTTTCTGTTGGGAACAAACAGGTACGTGTTATATCAATGGTCTGCTGTGATCTCTGAACTGTGCTGGGACTGGAAGCTATATGAAGTCTTTGTCAGGTGGATTTTGACGGTAAATCTCATGGATGAGCTTGGAGTGTTTTGTTTGTTTGCAGTCAGGCTTTTGCTATGGCCGGGTGTGAGATATGACACATGTGCAGACTGCGGAGACCTCTCTTTGTGTGTCCAGAATTCCTTCTTTGTTGTTTCTCATCGAAATCCCTCTCACCATTCCATTCCTTACTATGCTCATCATCAATCTAATATCATTGAGGCCTTCATATGGGGGCGTCTTGCTTTGAAGCCTTCCATTTGGGGAACACTTTGGGTCCTTTATGGAACCCCTTCACTGCTGATACAATGGAGAGCCCACCCCACTCTGTGAAGGACTGCTTACCAGAGCTGTAAGACCTGCTCTCCCTCTGCAAGCCTCTTATTGTTTAGGATTTTCTGAGATATGAAGCTATTTCCTTATCACTGTTACTGCTTCTTAGCACTGTCTACAGTAGCTGATCTCCCTCTCCCAGACTATCTCTGTGCTTCAGTCTTTCCTCTCTTGGGTGATTCTGTGTTCTCTGGCTCCAGCGGAGCATCCATCGTCACATTACAAGAGGTGGTGAATAGGAGGGCCCGCCACAGACTACACAGGACCCCTAACTCCCCAGATCAATTATGGATGCATCTGTGTGTTCATCTCCGGGCAGGGAATGTACTTTCTATTATAAATACTGATAACGTGTTTCCCCGACTGTCCTCTTTATCCATATCCGCCGGAGTTTCAATAACACCCTTCACAAGTAACAAATAGTAAAACTGTCCCGCTGTTCTTTGAACTGTTCAAAGTACTCCAAAATTCCACTTAGTCCATCTGTACATGAAAAGTTGGTTAGCAACACAACATGCATTGTTGGTTCTCCATTTGAGTGTCTTCGTTCTGGAAATGCAGTGTATATTTTTCGTTATCTGTACGGACCAGTTCCCATCCGACTGAGTGTGTCTCGTCAACAGGCAATGCTGTGACTTGACTTGACTTGACTTGAATAATAACAGGGGAAGTGCATCCTAGATGGTTTTGGGAAATGATTCCCTGTATGTGAGTTCCCTGAGTTATGGAGCTTTGGAGTGTTTGTGGAGAGAGGAATATCTATGAATACAGTGTGAAATTTCTCAGACAGAATTGTGCACAAGTTCTGATTGTATTGCAATGACCACAGATGAAGAAAGATAGGAAATAAATAATATGTTGTCAAGAGGCAATAGAGTCAATGTCATACAGGACATACAAGAGCAAGCCTTATAAGTGAGTCAAGAGGACAAGGGACTGATGGGGGCCTTACCATTCAGGGTGTCTTTTCTCAGTGCCTGTCTTGAAATTATACTTTTTTGGTATGATGGTTTGATGGTATGAGGAATTCCTAAAGACAATAAAACTCCTTTACATACAGTAGTTTACAGTTCACCCTGCACAGGTACAAGTTACCACAGAGATCATACATCCATATACAGTAGTTTACAGTTCACCCTGTACAGGTGCAAGTTACCACAGAGATCATACATCCGTATACATTAGATAGCATCTGAGTTCTCCTCAGGTGACAAGTATAAAATAGATAACAAACATGACTGCAATATATCATTCTATCACACATTCAAGTAGTCAGTCCGCTGGATGGTCCTTGAGCATTGTCTTGGGCCATTTGCCATGCAGAGAGCAGATACATTAGGGCCAAGCCTACACGAGGTCAGCATTGAAACAAGACTCAAAAGCTTTTTTCTTTTTTCATTCAATGCTTTAAAGACTTTTCAGAATAATTTTGATGTCACCCTTTAACTTTTGATATAAAAGATTACCTGAAGCCCCGTCGATGAGAATGGGGGCGTGTTCGGTCCTCCTTTTCCTGTTGTCCACAATCATCTCCTTTGTCTTGATCACTTTGAGGGAGAGGTTGTTGTCCTTGCACCACATGGTCAGGTCTCTGACCTCCTCCCTATAGGCTGTCTCATCGTTGTCGGTGATCAGGCCTACCACCGTTGTGTCATCAGCAAACTAATTATGGTGTTGGAGTCATGCCTGGCCATGCAGTCATGAGTGAATAGGGAGTACAGGAGGGGACTGAGCACACACCCCTGAGGGGCCCCTGTGTTGAGGATCTGCGTGGCAGATGTGTTGTTACCTACCCTTGCCACCTAAGCGCAGCTTGACAGAAAGTCCAGGATCCAGTTGCAGAGGGATAGTACCCGCAAAACACCAGTCTCAACGTCAACAGTGAAGAGGCGACTCCGGGATGCTGGCCTTCTAGGCAGAGTTCCTCTGTCCAGTGTCTGTGTTCTTTTGCCCATCTTAATATTTTATTTTTATTGGCCAGTCTGAGATATGGCTTTTTCTTTGTAACTCTGCCAGGAACGCCAGCATCCCAGAGTCGCCTCTACACTGTTGACGTTGAGACTGGTGTTTTGTGGGTACTATTTAATGAAGCTGCCAGATGAGGACTTGTGAGGCATCTGTTTCTCAAACTAGACACTCCAATTTACTTGTCCTCTTGCTCAGTTGTGTACCGGGGCCTCCCACTCCTCTTTCTATTCTGGTTAGAGCCCGTTTGCGCTGTTCTGTGAAGGGAGTAGTACACAGCGTTGTATGAGATCTTCAGTTTCTTGGCAATTTCTCGCATAGAATAGCCTTAATTTCTCAGAACAAGAATAGACTGATGAGTTTCAGAAGAAAGGTCTTTGTTTCTGGCCATTTTTCAGACTGTAATCAAACCCACAAATGCTGATGCTCCAGATACTCAACTAGTCTAAAGAAGGCTATTTGTATTGGTTTTTTAAGCAGAACAACAGTTTTTAGCTGTGCTAACATAATTGCAAAAGGGTTTTCTAATGATAAATTAGCCTAACTTGGATTAGCTAACACAACGTGCCATTGGAACACAGGAGTGATAATGGGCCTCTGTATGCCTATGTAGATATTCCATTAAAAAATCAGTCGTTTCCAGCTACAATAGTCATTTACAACATTAACAATGTCTACACTGTATTTCTGATCAATTTGATGTTATTTTAAAGGACAAAAAAGGAGCTTTTCTTTCAAAAACAAAGACATTTCTAAGTGACATCAAACTTTTGATCGGTAGTGTATGTATGTATTCAATATTACTTCTCGACACTACCTCCGACATAAATGAGCAGACCAAACAATATAAGACATTAGAAGAATGCACCAAGCTCTACTGCATCTTCACAGCTCAGCCGCTGTAGACTTCTGCTTAAACAGCCATGTTAATTAAATGCTAAATAAAGCTGGGCCATTATATTCAATTAGGCTTAGTTTACATAAGCAATTACCTTCTAATTTAATAAATTACTTTAGGTGATACCTGATTGGCTGAATAATGATGTTTACCATTTTCTATCAAACACGGTGGCTCAAGGTTAGCCCCTCAGGATTGGCTTGGCTGATTGCTGTCCTGCTAGTTCAGGTATAGTTATCACGTTACTTTGTCATTGCTAGGTAATGTGTTTTCTCTTTTCGGTTGACCCTTGCACATTATGACTTTCATGCATGAAGACGTTAGCATCAAACATAGTCCACATCTGGACACAGAGACCGGCTGAACTGCTTTGATGAACACCCAATGTCTTTCTCAGCAGAGAAAGAGAGTAATGGAGAGGATTGGATCGAAAGGATTGGACCCACTGCAGGTCTCTTATGTGTTCTGTTCTCACCATACTGAAGACTATCTGTTTTGTGTTAGTTCCAGGGACAGCAGGAGGCTCTTGGGGAGTTACACAACCTTTGATTATTCCTCTCCTCTTCTCTTCTCCTCTCTTCTTTTATTTTCTTCTCTTCTCCACTCTCATTTTCTCTTCTCTTCCTGTCCCTTCTGTTCTCTTCACCCACCCCTATGATTCAGAACAGTTATATTGCTGACGCCAAGCAGAGAGACAAGGGTTGGTGATAAAGAATAAAGTCCAATAAGAGCACTGTTAGGAAAGAAAAGAAGGATGGAAAAGGTTCCCTTCTGAGCACTGACACCTCATTTGGAGATATGTTCGCAGTAGCGGAGGTGACAATTACCCATTGTAAAATAATTTTACCCTTAATTTGGGGGATTGTTATTGTTGTGGTAATGATGTTGGAACATTCCGCAGTGTCGCTCCTACTGAACAGGTACAGTAGATCTTGACTCAGTGGTCTCTTCTCTCACCATACAGACTTATACAGCCCATGTTAGTTCCAAGTCTACATGTTGTATAAGCCTCTGGCATGGCTTTGTTGAGTGTGGATACTATGGAGGGTCAGTCCCAGTTTCCCTCATACTTTGTTTACCAAGTTGGCTGGCTATCACTCTCATACATTGCAAGTAAATGTGCAGTTTGTTCATGGGAATAACAGAATGCATTGCAAAATGATAGTCTTTCCAGTCATAATTTTTGCATAGGTTTCCACCAGGTATCTATGATGTAGTAATTCACCACAGCTATGATGGATTTGTGTTATGTGCCATCCATGTGTGTGTGTGTGCGTGTGTGTGTGTGCGCGTGTGTGTGTGTGTGTGGAGCCTGGGCAGAGATGAATAAATAGCATTGCCATAATGACTCAGAGCATGTGTTCAGACAGCTGTGGACCTTCTTGATGGGAAGTTAATGATATAGAATGTGTATGGTGTTGTAATAAAGTATGCAGGTGTTTTCATTGTCATTCAGGGAAAAGGAAGACCTTGATCTCGTGACTTGATCATGTGTGAAACAGGAAACAAAACATATATAAACCCTTTAAAATCCTATGTTTAGTAGAATTATATAATACACAACTACTTTATTGTGCATCATTAAAGCTTGATTATTAACATAGCTTCATGAACATTCATTTGACATAAGGCATCAACAGACATGTTGTAAATTGCCTATATGCTTGCATATACTGTATCTTACTGGATGTTGCTCATCATAAAATGCTTTAGCACTTCAAGGTCAACCCGCATTCACACAAGCCAAGTGGTTACACATGTTTATTATGCATTTATTATTATTACTTTGTCATGGTTATGGTTTCAGGTGTGCTGCGGATATACTGCACAGTAAAGTTAAACGGTCAACCTGTGGCGGGGGTCTGACTGAACATAAAAAATAATGTTACTCATTATTGTTGAAGTGTTTCTCCAAGAGATGCAAATACTGTATATCTCCACCCTAGGCAGCTAACAGTATATCAGAGCCTGCTGAGGAGAGGGGAGAGGAACTCATTAAATTGTTATGTGTGAGTTGTTTGTCAACTGAATTATTCATAATGATTTTGATTGCTATGGATGAAGGAATTAGAGATACATGGAGGGAGGAAGCTCTTGTTTGTTTGGCTGCCGAATTTCAGAGCTGCTCAATCTCACGAAGTCTGACATTTTAGAGGACAAATGTTTTGTTTATCTGCTCTGGACTATGAATTATCAACCGGCAAATATTGTTTGCACTTTTGTGGTGTTTCCACGTGTTTAACTAACTCCCTATCTGTTGTTTAGTTTCCCTCTCTTTGTTCCTTATACTCTCTCTCAATCTCTCTCTCTCGCTCTCTCTATATATCTCTCTCGCTCCCTCTCTCTCTGGTCACACTACTGTATGAAACACATCCCTCAAAACAGCAAAAGGTGCATTATCTCTGAAACCCTTTAATCAATCCATTATTTTAAATGAAGCATTTTCTGTCCTGAAGAGCATATTCACCACAAGCTTGAATGTTATAAGCCATTAAGTCCTTAGCGTCTTGTCCCTCGTGCTCTATGATTTGTCACTGAAGTAGAATAAATGAATCAGTACAATTTCTTCACCAACAGCCTTATACAAGGGCATCAGTGAACTCAGCTCAACTCAGCTCTCTTCTCCTCCGCCTCTCCAGCAGGTCTGAGAAAAGGATAGGTCCATTTCACCTGTCAGGGGGTCATCAGATGGCTGCAATTAAGCTAGAGGAGTGGAAGGCTGGCAGCACATTATCTGGTGTGTGTTCTCAGCCTGGCTCCATACAAGGGTCTGTTGGCCGGGCAGAGAGACACCGTCTCTTGGACTCATCTGTAGAAGGACACTTATAAAAGAAACAACAGGAAGTGGTCTACTGTGTGTTATATGTGTGGCTATTTATCTTCATATCCACATGAAAGCAGGGAGGCTGAGATGGCAAGACGATAATGTCACATGCACATCTATTCACAGAGGGGTGCCTATGCGTCTGTCTGTCTGTCTGTCTGTCGGTCTGTCTTTTAACCTAAATCCAATGACATGGTGACATTTTTTGTTAATTTCATATTTAATTCACTCACTAAAATGTATTTATAAAGCTTATACAGAAACCCAGCCAAAAACCCCATGGAGCAAGCAATGCAGATTGAGAAGCACAGTGGCTAGGAAAAACTCCCTAGTAAGACAGGAACCTAGGAAGAAACCTAGAGAGGAACCAGACTCTGAGAATCAACCAAGCTCTGAGAATCAACATTAAGTCCAGATCATTCTTCAAGATGTTCAAACATTCATAGATGACCAGTGGGGTCAAATAATAATATCAGTTTTTATAGCGGGTGCAACAGGTCAGCGTCTCAGGAACAAATGCCAGTTGGCTTTTCCCGTTAGTTGACATATCAACCAAATGTAAATCAAAACAAGACGAACTCCTGACTGCTATCCACCATAACCAGGGGCAAGAGCTCATTCCACTTCTCTGATAACTGCATTGCAACCTCTAACTTGCTCAACTTCTCTGCTATTTCAACTTCTAGCATTTCTGCCTCCTGACATAACTGATCCCTCAATTGCTTGAGAAAACCCCAACTATCCTTTTCCTCTGCTCAAAACACTGCTGGCTCAAACAGCCGCGTAGTCAAAATCAGTACACCAAACCGAACCAATAAATCGACTGATGAAAGTCAGTTAGTCACTAGCTCACCGCTAACTAATCAAAACTGCACATGCACACACTCAAAGCCCCAGAGACAACCACTCCTACCAGGCGAAAACCAAACCAGCATGCCATGCACGAAAGCAACACACCATAGCCACAGTTAGCCACTAGCCTAGCACTAACACTACCTGATATACCAAAGCTACAAACCATAGCAAACGTTAGCCACTCGCCTAGCCCTAACACAAACACATGTGCCACATAGTCCTTGAGACTCCAAACTGGGAAATCTAATCCTGCACACAGCACTAACAAAAGCTACCAAAATCATAGTCAAAACAGTCAAAACAAAATCTTCTGGCCCATGAGAAAAATACCTCATCAGCTCTACGGTAGCTAACAACTACCAGCTGCAAACAATTGACTACCTTTGCAGGCGTGGCCACACCAAACATCAGCTATCTTAGCCAACAACCTGAAACTGACTTTAGCCCTACTGATTACCTCACCTAGGATGCTAGCTTGACACAAATACCTACTTTAAACTTTCTCAACAAATGCTCAACCACACTACCAAACCACACCGGTTCATAACCACCCGGTCTACAACCACAAATGTTAAAGTGTTAATATTTATGCCGGACGAGCTCCCTTATGTAGCTAAATCAATGATTAGTCTACTGATTCTTCTGCACTTGTTAAGTCTAGGGTTCTTAGGCCTAGTTACGTAGTCTGTAACCTGAATAAATGTGTGCCATTTATGTGAGAAACCTGCATTTGAGGACTGTGTCGGATGCACATGTGCCCAGGAGACAGCAACATAAAGAGACCTCTTAGTCGGCCAGTCCAAGTGGATTAATTTAGTGTGCTATCTAAACTGCCTAACCTATTCCATAACAATAGAACATGAGTTATATTGAATCTAACAGGTCACACGTCCAGATACCAAAGAATATGTTCATATACTCTTTAAACCTTAGTGCTTAGAATAGGCAATTGTAATTCCACTAACCATTTCAGTTGTTTTACTTATTTTTGAAATCCTCTGGGTAGAATTGCGGGTTAAACAAATGCATTTTGGGATATTTAGTATTTTCCCCATACTGAACTAAATAGAAATATAATAACATAGAATATTCACGTGCAGGTTTTGTTTGCAAATCAACTCAAATCCAAATAAAATAAAATGTTATTGGTCACATACGCATTTTATTTTTTATTTTTATTGAATAGCCGAAACAGACAATATACTTGCAGTGAAGCCGCTCAACATGCCAGTCATACAACAGACTGTCACGATCTTGGAAATGAGCGGACCAAGGCGCAGCATGAGTATAGTTCCACATATTTATTTAAGTGAAACTAACAAAACCAATATAACAAAACGTACAAAGGCCGTGAGGACGTAGTGCCCAAACACACTAACAAACAATCCAGAGATAGCCTGCAAAGTTCTGTCATACTATCCAGGTCTATACCCAAACAGTTTGAACTTCTAATTTTAGAAATTAACCTCTCCAGAAGTAAGCCTCTCACTGTTTCCACCTGCTATCGACCCCCCTCCGCTCCCAGCTGTAACCTGGATACCATTTGTGAATTGATCACCCCCCATCTAGCTTCAGAGTTGGTTCTGTTAGGTGACCTAAACTGGGATATGCTTAACACCCCTGCAGTCCTACAATCTAAGCTAGATGTCCTCAATCTCACACAAATCATCAAGGAACCCACCAGGAACAACCCTAAATCTGTAAACATGGGCACCCTCCTGACCAACTTGCCCTCCAAATATACCTCCGCTGTTTTCAATCAGGATCTCAGCGATCACTGCCTCATTACCTGTATCCGTTATGGGTCGGCGGTCAAATGACCACACCTCATCTCTGTCAAACGCTCCCTAAAACACTGCTGAAGGCAGGCTTTTCTAATCGACCTGGCCCGGGTATCCTGGAAGGATATTGACCTCATCCCGTGAGTCGAGGATGCCTGGTCATTCTTTAACAGTTATTTCCTCACCATTTTAGATAAGCATGCCCCGTTCAAAAAATGCAGAACTAAGAACAGATATAACCCTGGGTTCACTCCAGACCTGACTGCCCTTGACCAGCACAAAAACATCCTGTGGCGGACTGCAATAGCATCGAATAGTCCCCACGATATGCAACTGTTCAGGGAAGTCAGGAACCAACACACTCAGTCAGTCAGGAAAGCAAAGGCTAGCTTTTTCAAGCAGAAATTTGCATCTTGTAGCTATAATTCCAAAATGTTTTGGGACACTGTAAAGTCCATGGAGAACAAGAGCACCTCCTCCCAGCTGCCCACTGCACTGAGGCTAGGTAACACGGTCACCACTGATAAATCAATGATAATTGAACATTTCAATAAGGATTTCTCAACGGCTGGCCATGCCTTCCTCCTGGCTACTCCAACCGCGGCCAACAGCCCTGCCTCCCCCGCAGCTACTCGCCCAAGCCTCCCCAGCTTCTCCTTCACCCAAATCCAGACAGCAGATGTTCTGAAAGAGCTGCAAAACCTGGACCCGTAAAAATCAGCTGGGCAAGACAATCTGGACCCTCTCTTTCTAAAACTATCCGCCCCATTGTTGCAACCCCTATTACCAGCCTGTTCAACCTCTCTTTCGAATCGTCCGAGATCCCTAAAGATTGGAAAGCTGCCACGGTCAACCCCCTCTTCAAAGGGGGTGACACACTAGACCCAAACTGTTACAGACCTAAATCCATCCTGCCCTGCCTATCTAAAGTCTTCGAAAGCCAAGTTAATAAACAGATCACTGACCATTTCGAATCCCACCGTACCTTCTCCGCTCTGCAATCCGGCTTCTTAGCCAGGCACGGGTGCACCTCAGCCACGCTCAAGGTACTAAACGATATCATATCCGCCATCGATAAAAGACAGTACTGTGCAGCCATCTTAATCGACCTGGCCAAGGCATTCGACTCTGTTAATCACCGTATTCTTATCGGCAGACTCAATAGGCTTGGTTTTTCTAATGACTGCCTCGCCTGGTTCACCAACTACTTTGCAGACAGAGATCAGTGTGTCAAATCGGAGGGCATGTTGTCCGGACCTCTAACAGTCTCTATGGGGGTACCACAGGGTTCAATTCTCAGGCCGACTCTTTTCTCTGTATATATCAATGATGTCGCTCTTGCTGATGGCGATTCCCTGATCCACCTCTGTTCAGACGACTCCATTCTGTATACTTCTGGCCCTTCTTTGGACACTGTGTTAACTAACCTCCAAACAAGCTTCAATACCATACAACACTCCTTCCGTGGCCTCCAACTGCTCTTAAACGCTAGTAAAACCAAATGCTTGCTTTTCAACCGTTCACTGCCCACACCCACCCCCCCGTCTAGCATCACCACCTGGACGGTTCCGACCTAGAATATGTGGACAACTAAAAATACCTAGGTGTCTGGCTAGACTGTAAACTCTCCTTCCAGACTCATATTAAACATATCCAATCCAAAATCAAATCTAGAATCGGCTTTCTATTTCGCAACAAAGACTCCTTCAGTCACGCCGCCAAACTTAGTAAAACTGACCATCCTACTGATCCTCGACTTCGGCGATGTCATCTATAAAATAGCTTCCAACACTCTACTCAGCAAACTGGATGCAGTCTATCACAGTGCCATCCGTTTTGTTACCAAATCACCTTATACCACCCACCACTGCGACCTGTATGCTCTAGTGAGCTGGCCCTCGCTACATATTTGTCGCCAGACCCACTGGCTCCAGGTCATTTATAAGTCTATGCTAGGTAAAGCTCCGCCTTATCTCAGTTCAATGGACACGATAACACCCACCCGTAGCACACGTTCCAGCAGATATATCTCACTGATCATCCCTAAAGCCAACACCTCATTTGGCCGCCTTTCCTTCCAGTTCTCTGCTGCCAGTGACTGGAACGAATTGCAAAAATCGCTGAAGTTGGAGACTTTTATTTCCCTCACCAACTTTAAACATCAACTATCTGAGCAGCTAACCGATCGCTGCAGCTGTACATAGTCCATCTGTAAATAGCCCACCCAATCTATCTACCTCACCCCATACTGTTTATGTTTTATTAACTTTTCTGCTGTTTTGCACACCAGTATATCTACTTGCACATCATCATCTGCTCATTTGTCACTCCAGTGTTAATTTGCTAAATTGTAATTATTCGCTCCTATGGCCTATTTATTGCCTACCTCCTCATGCCTTTTGCACACACTGTGTATAGACTTTCTTTTTTTCTACTGTGTCATTCACTTGTGTATTGTGTTATTGGCTTGTGTATTGTTTACTCCATGTGTAACTCTGTGTTGTTGTCTGTTTCACACTGCTTTGCTTTATCTTGGCCAGGTCGCAGTTGCAAATGAGAACTTGTTCTCAACTAGCCTACCTGGTTCAATAAAGGTGAAAAAAAAATATCCAACAAAAACAGTTGGGGGAAAAGCCTACCTAAATATGATCCCCAATTAGAGGCAACGATTACCAGCTGCCTCTAATTGGGAACCACACAAACCACCAACATAGAAATCTAAATACTAGATAACCCCCCAGTCATGCTCTGACCTAAACTCCCGCCAAGGAAGGGTCTGGTGTCCTCTCATGTCCTCCCAAGTCCAAAACTTCCTTACCTCATTTTCACTCTGCTTGGTCCTTTGTTGGTGGGATATTCTGTCACGATCTTGGAAATGAGCAGACCAAGGCGCAGCGTGAGTATAGTTCCATATATTTATTTAAGTGAAACTAACAAAACCACAATAACAAAACTTACAAAGACCACGAGGACGTAGTGCCCAAACACCCTAACAAACAATCAATATCCCACAAAAACAGGTGGGGGAAAAGCCTACCTAAATATGATCCCCAATTAGAGGCAATGATTACCAGCTGCCTCTAATTGGGAACCACAACAAACCACCAATCTAGAAATCTAAACACTAGATAAACCCCCCAGTCACGCTCTGACCTAAACACCATAGAGAACCGAGGGCTTTTTATGGTCAGAGCGTGAAACAGACTCCCATTCAGAGCGACACAGAAGCATCCAGGGTCAATGCCCTGCTCAAGGGCACTTTGATAGATCTCCCTCCAGGCCATAAAACGTGAACCATTCGAGACCCCTCCCACAGTCCCCCCCAAGAATAAATACATTTTAAAAATACAATTAATTAATGAATACATTAATTCCATTCCCCACCCCCAAGAACCCCCCAATGCACCAACAACCAAGAGAATTAACTAAAGAGAAAAAAGAAAAAGACAGGAGAAAACAGCACACAACAAAGCAAAACATTTATAAATATATACATATTTTTTAAATGTATAAAAACTAAGGACATCAAGGACAACTAAAATCATAACAGCGATGCCAACTGTATATGTTCGTGTGCATTTCTGGCACTATTACATGTATGTGTGTGTTCTTGTATGCGTTTATTTGAATGAGAGTGTGTGTATATGCATGTGTACAAACACCTGCACGGCATCAGCCTCAGGCAAACCGGCGATAGCTGTAAAAAAAAATTTGCCTACAATTTCAATCTATCTAATCGAATAGAATCCACAGATTGCGAGTTGAAGATAAATATTTTGCTAAGAGTGTTAGTGTATTAGTAATTGACTGACCCAGTCTCTCCAGATCTCCTAACTGTACTATTCCTAGGGTCAATTTTTTTGAACCTGAGACCAGAAAGAGGCTACCTGAGGGCAATACCAAAATAAATGGTCTATTGATTCTGTATCCTCACAACAAAATCTGCAGAGAATCAGTGATTTTACGCCCCAAATATTCAACATTTTGTTGGTGGCAATAATTCTATATAATAATTTTAGCTGAAAAGCACGAAGTCTTGAATCTTGCGTTGTTTTATATATCAACTCATACTCATACTCGTACATCAAAAATCTCTTCCCAACTCTTTTGCAATCTGTATGGCACAGCAGTCAACATCTTGGTCCTCAAATGAAACTGGTATACTTTCCTATTTATGCTAAGAGTTTTATTCCTCCGCCAGTTTTGATCATTTATATTGGGCAGATAGACCAGTTCCCTACCTCCTCCCACTGCCACCTGCCTCTTCCATTTTTGGGGTAATGCTGTAATCAATTGGTTGTACGCTTGGACTGAGCAGACCTTCCCATACAATTCTGATAACTCCATGAAGGACATAACTCTACCATTCCAATTTACAATATAATTTAAGAACGAGATACCCTTTTCAAACATCTTTCCCAAAAATACAGGTATTTTATCAACCAGCACATTTGAGTTCAGTCATAATATTTGTTGTAATATTTGTTTTATCTTTTCATGGGGATGAAATTGAAATTGTAACCAGCTCTGCAATGCTTGTTTGAAAAAGAGAGATACTTTGAAAAAAAGTATCATTGCCCCCTAGACTGTTTCAATATTATGGTACCTCATTTTGTTTACCTGTCGGCCCCAGCCAAGAAACACATGGTCCTGTATTTACCTAACTGACCCGCTCTGCCCATTCATCACCATTTACCCGTTGTTGTCTTAGCTCTCCTGATCAACACCTGTGATTGCATTTCACCTCTCTCTAATGTCAATATGCCTTGTCTACTGCTGGCTTGGCTAGTTTTTATTGTTTTATTTCACTGTAGAGCCCTCAGTCCCGCTAAACATGCCTTAGATAGCTCTTTTGTCCCACCCCACACACATGCGGAGACCTCACCTGGCTTAACTGGTGCCTCCAGAGACAAAACCTCTCTCATCGTCACTCAACGCCTAGGTTTACCTCCACTGTACTCACATCCTATCAAACCATTGTCTGTACATTATACCCAGAATCTATTCTACCATTCCCAGAAATCTGCTCCTTTTATTCTCTGTCCCAAAAGCACTAGACGACCAGTCCTTATAACATTTAGACGTACCCTTATCCTACTCCTCCTCTGTTCCTCTCGTGATATCGAGGTTAACCCAGGCCCTGTAGCCCCCAGTTCCACTCCTATTCCACAGGCACTATCATTTGTTGACTTCTGTAACCGTAAAAGCCTTGGTTTCATGCATGTTAACATCAGAAGCCTCCTCCCTAAGTTTGTTTTATTCACTGCTGTAGCACACTCCGCCAACCCTGATGTCCTAGCTGTGTCTGAATCCTGGTTTAGGAAGACCAGCAAAAATTCTGAAATTTCCACCCCCAATTTTTATTTTTTATTTTACCTTTATTTAACTAGGCAAGTCAGTTAAGAACAAATTCCTATTTTCAACTGTTCCCAGGTATCCTGGAAGGATAATGACACCATTCCGTCAGTAATGTCTGGTTATTCTTTAAAAGTGCTTTCCTCACTATCTTAAATAAGCATGCCCCATTCAAAAAAATTAGAACTAGGAACAGATGTGGCCCTTGATTCACTCCAGACCTGACTGCCCTTGACCAGCACAAAAACATCCTGTGGCGTACTGCATTGGCTTCGAATAGCCCCCGCGAAATGCAACTTTTCAGGGACATTAGAAACCAATATACACAGGCAGTTAGGAAAGCAAAGGCTAGCTTTAAAAACAGACATTTTCATCCTGTAGCACAAACTCCAAAAAGTTCTGGGACACTGTAAAGTCCATGGAGAATAAGAGTACCTCCTCCCAGCTGTCCACTGCACTGAGGCTAGGAAACACTGTCACCACCGATGAATCTACGATAATCAAGAATTTCAATAAGAATTTTTCTAAGGCTGGCCATGCTTTCCACCTGGCTACCCCTACCCCGGTCAACACCTCTGTACCCCCCACAGCAACTTGCCCGAAGCCTCCCCCATTTCTCCTTCACCCAAATCCAGATAGCTGATGTTCTGAAAGAGCTGCAAAATCTGGACCCCTACAAATGAGCTGGGCTAGACACTCTGGACCCTCTCTTTCTGCCCGTCTAGCATCACTACTAAACACGGTTCTACAAATACCTAGGTGTCTGGTTAGACTGTAAACTCTCTTTCCAGACTCATATTAAGCATCTCCAATCCAAAATGAAATCTAGAATCGGCTTCCTGTTTCACAACAAAGCATCCTTCCACTCATGCTGCCAAACATACCCTTGTAAAAATGACTATCCTACTGAATCTTGACTTCGGCAATGTCATTTACAAAATAGCTTCCAACACTCTACTCAACAAATTGGACGTAGTCTATCACAGTGCCATCCGTTTTGTCACCAAAGCCCCATATACTACCCACCACTGCGACCTGTATGCTCTCGTTGGTTGGCCCTCGCTTCATAATTGTCGCCAAACCCACTTGCTCCAGGTAATCTATAAGTCTTTGCTAGGTATAGCCCCACCTTATCTCAGCTCACTGGTCAACACAGCAGCACCCACCCGTAGCACGCGCTCCAGCAGGTATATTTCACTGGTCATCCCCAAAGCCAACTCCTCTTTGGCCGCCTTTCCTTCCAGTTCTCTGCTGCCAATGACTGGAACGAATTGCAAAAATTACTGAGTCTTATATCTCACTCACTAACTTTAAGCATCAGCTGTCAGAGCAGCTTACCGGTCATTGCACCTGTACACAGCCCATCTGTAAATAGCCCACCGAACTACCTCATCCCCATATTGTTAAAAAATGTTTTGCTCCTTTGCACCTGGTATCTATACTTGCACATTCATCTTCTTCACATCTATCACTCCAGTGTTAACTGCTAAATTGTAATTCTTTCACCACTATGGCCTAGTTATTGCCTTACCTCCCTAATCTTACTACATTTGCACACACTGTATATAGATTTTTCTACTTTATTATTTACCGTACGTTTGTTTATCCCATGTGTAACTCTGTGTTGTTGTTTGTGTCGCACTGCTTTGCTTTATCTTCGCAAGGTCACAGTTGTAAATGAGAACTTGTTCTCAACTGGCCTACCTGGTTAATTAAAGGTTAAATTTAAAAAATACATAAAAATGAACGAATCAAAAATGAGACATGGCAATCTGCACAAAGGCAAAAAGGCCATTTTAAAACAATGGATGATCTTATCTACTTGAGAACCATTTAGGGTTTAAGTAAAACTTTTGAGTAAGTGAAGATTTTAGAGAGAGGTTTAGTGCTTTTATGTTTAATAATCTCATCCTACCCAATTCATTTTTATTATTTACAGTTGAAGTCAGAAGTTTACATACACTTAGGTTGGAATCATTAAAACTTGTTTTTCAACCACTCCACAAATTTATTGTTAACAAAATATAGTTTGGCAAGTCAGTTAGGAAATCTACTTTGTGCATGACACAAGTCATTTTTCCAACAATTGTTTACGGACAGATTATTTAACTTATAATTCACTGTATCACAATCCCAGTGGATCAGAAGTTCACTAAATTGACTGTGCCTTTAAATAGCTTGGAAAATTCCAGAAAATGATGTCATGGCTTTACAAGCTTCTGATAGGCTAATTGACATCATTTGAGTAGATTTGAGGTGTACCTGTGGATGTATTTAAAGGTATACCTTCAAACTCAGTGCCTCTTTGCTTGACATCATGGGAAAATCTAAAGAAATCAGCCAAGACCTCAGAAAATAAAATCGGAGACCTCCACAAGTCTGGGTCACCCTTGGGAGCAATTTACAAACACCTGAAGGTACCACGTTCATCTGTACAAACAATAGTACGCAAGTATAAACACTATGGGACCACGCAGCTGTCATAACGCACAGTAAAACAAGTCCTATATCGACATAACCTGAAAGGCCACTCAGCAAGGAAGAAGCCACTGCTCCAAAACCGCCATAAAAAAGCCTAAAAAGACAGCGGTTTGCAACTGCACATGGGGACAAATATCATACTTTTTTGAATAAATGTCCTCTGGTCTGATGAAACAAAAATAGAACTCCTGTTAAGGAAAGGTTGATTTCAAAGTTTTACTGCTAACCTACAAAGTATTACATGGGCTTGCTCCTACCTATCTTTCTGATTTGGTCCTGCCGTACATACCTACACGTACGCTACGGTCACAAGACGCAGGCCTCCTAATTGTCCCTAGAATTTCTAAGCAAACAGCTGGAGGCAGGGCTTTCTCCTATAGAGCTCCATTTTTATGGAATGGTCTGCCTACCCATGTGAGAGACGCAGACTCGGTCTCAACCTTTAAGTCTTTACTGAAGACTCATCTCTTCAGTGGGTCATATGATTGAGTGTAGTCTGTCCCAGGAGTGTGAAGGTGAATGGAAAGGCTCTGGAGCAACGAACCGCCCTCGCTGTCTCTGCCTGGCCGGTTACCCTCTCTCCACTGGGATTCTCTGCCTCTAACCCTATTACAGGGGCTGAGTAACTGGCTTACTGGTGCTCTATCATGCCATCCCTCGGAGGGGTGCGTCACTTGAGTGGGTTGAGTCACTGACGTGCTCTTCCTGTCTGGGTTGGCGCCCCCCCTTGGGTTGTGCCGACGCGGAGATATTTGTGGGCTATACTTGGTCTTGTCTCAGGATGGTGAGTTGGTGGTTGAAGATATCCCTCTAGTGGTGTGGGGGCTGTGCTTTTGCAAAGTGAGTGGAGTTATATCCTTCCTGTTTGGCCCTGTCCGGGGTATCATAGGATGGGGCCACAGTGTCTCTTGACCCCTCCTTTCTCAGCCTCCAGTATTTATGCTGCAGTAGTTTACGTGTCGGGGGGCTAAGGTCAGTTTGTTATATCTGGAGTACTTCTCCTGTCTTATCCGGTGTCCTGTATGAATTTAAGTATGCTCTCTCTAATTCTCCCTTTCTCTCGGAGGACCTGAGCCCTAGGACCATGCCTCAGGACTACCTGGCATGATGACACCTTGCTGTCCCCAGTCCACCTGGCCGTGCTGCTGCTCCAGTTTCAACTGTTCTGCCTGCGACTATGGAATCCTGACCTGTTCACCGGACGTGCTACCTGTCCCAGACCTGCTGTTTTCAACTCTCTAGAGACAGCAGGAGTGGTAGAGATACTCTTAATGATCGGCTATGAAAAGCCGACTGACATTTACTCCTGAGGTGCTGACTTGCTGCACCCTCAACAACTACTGTGATTATTATTATTTGACCATGCTGGTCATTTATGAACATTTGAACATCTTGGCCATGTTCTGTTATAATCTCCATCCGGCACAGCCAGAAGAGGACTGGTCACCCCTCATAGCCTGGTTCCTCTCTCGGTTTCTTCCTAGGTTTTGGCCTTTCCAGGGAGTTTTTCCTAGCCACCGTGCTTCAACACCTGCATTGCTTGCTGTTTGGGGTTTTAGGCTGAGTTTCTGTACAGCACTTTGAGAAATCAGCTGATGTACGAAGGGCTTTATAAATAAATTTGATTTGATTTAAACTGTTTGGCCATAATGACCATCATTATGTTTGGAGGAAAAAGGGGGAGGCTTGCAAGCCGAAGAACATCATCCCAACCGTGAAGCACATGGGTGGCAGGATCATGTTGTGGGGGTGCATTGCTGCAGGAGGGACTGGTGCACTTCACAAAATAGATGCCATCATGAGGGAGGAAAATGATGTGTATATATTAAAGCAACATCTCAAGAATTCAGTCAGGAAGTTAAAGCTTGGTTGCAAATGGGTCATCCAAATGGACAATGACCCCAAGCATACTTCCAAAGTTGTGGCAAAATGGCTTAAGTACAACAAAGTCAAGGTATTGGAGTGGCCATCACAATGCCCTGACCTCAATCCCATAGAACATTTGTGGGCAGAACTGAAAAAGCGTGTGCGAGCAAGGAGGCCTTCAGTCCTGACTCAGTCACACCAGCTCTGTCAGGAGGAATGGGCCATTATTAACCCAACTTAATGTGCGAAGCTGGTGGAAGGCTATCCAAAATGTTAGACCCAAGTTAAACAATTTAAAGGCAATGCTACTTTATTAATTGAGTCTATGTAAACTTCTGACCCACTGGGAATGTGATGAAATAAAAACTGAGATAAATCATTCTCTTTTTATTCTGACATTTCACATTCTTAAAATATAGTGGTGATCCTAACTGACCTAAGACAGGGAATTCTTACTCTGATTAAATGTCAGGAATTGTCAAAAACTGAGTTTAAATGTTTTTTATGGTATATGTAAACTTCCGACTTCAACTGTAGATAGGGACGCTTTATTTTGTCTGTTTTAGCATCCCGGATAAAGCAAAATATTTCATGATTTGAAAAACGAATCATCAGGAGTAGGCAGTGCCATAGGTAATTTAGTATACTGAGATATGACTAAGGAGCTAATCAGGGCAATTTTTCCATATATAGACAGGTATTGATCTCCCCATGGTTGCAGGATCTTGTCTATTTTTACAAGTTTTCTATTGAAATTCATTGCGGAGAGCTTATTTATATATTTTGTGATATGAATACCAAGTATGTCTACATCACCATCAGCCCATTTTATAGGTAAACTGCAGAGTAATGTAAAAGTTGTATATATCTTTTTAAATCCAATGCGTGATATTGTACACTTGACATTTCTCTGGTTTTAGTCCAGAGAGTACAGAATAGTTATCTAGATCTTCAATGAGACATTGCAGGGATCTACAGTGCCTTGCGAAAGTATTCGGCCCCCTTGAACTTTGCGACCTTTTGCCACATTTCAGGCTTCAAACATAAAGATATAAAACTGTATTTTTTTGTGAAGAATCAACAACAAGTGGGACACAATCATGAGGTGGAACGACATTTATTGGATATTTCAAACTTTTTTAACAAATCAAAAACTGAAAAATTGGGCGTGCAAAATTATTCAGCCCCCTTAAGTTAATACTTTGTAGCGCCACCTTTTGCTGCGATTACAGCTGTAAGTCGCTTGGGGTATGTCTCTATCAGTTTTGCACATCGAGAGACTGAAATCTTTTCCCATTCCTCCTTGCAAAACAGCTCGAGCTCAGTGAGGTTGGATGGAGAGCATTTGTGAACAGCAGTCTTCAGTTCTTTCCACAGATTCTCGATTGGATTCAGGTCTGGACTTTGACTTGGACATTCTAACACCTGGATATGTTTATTTTTGAACCATTCCATTGTAGATTTTGCTTTATGTTTTGGATCATTGTCTTGTTGGAAGACAAATCTCCGTCCCAGTCTCAGGTCTTTTGCAGACTCCATCAGGTTTTCTTCCAGAATGGTCCTGTATTTGGCTCCATCCAAATCCAAACCAATTTTAACCATCTTCCCTGTCCCTGCTGAAGAAAAGCAGGCCCAAACCATGATGCTGCCACCACCATGTTTGACAGTGGGGATGGTGTGTTCAGCTGTGTTGCTTTTACGCCAAACATAACGTTTTGCATTGTTGCCAAAAAGTTCAATTTTGGTTTCATCTGACCAGAGCACCTTCTTCCACATGTTTGGTGTGTCTCCCAGGTGGCTTGTGGCAAACTTTAAACTACACTTTTTATGGATATCTTTAAGAAATGGCTTTCTTCTTGCCACTCTTCCATAAAGGCCAGATTTGTGCAATATACGACTGATTGTTGTCCTATGGGCAGAGTCTCCCACCTCAGCTGTAGATCTCTGCAGTTCATCCAGAGTGATCATGGGCCTCTTGGCTGCATCTCTGATCAGTCTTCTCCTTGTATGAGCTGAAAGTTTAGAGGGACGGCCAGGTCTTGGTAGATTTGCAGTGGTCTGATACTCCTTCCATTTCAATATTATCGCTTGCACAGTGCTCCTTGGGATGTTTAAAGCTTGGGAAATCTTTTTGTATCCAAATCCGGCTTTAAACTTCTTCACAACAGTATCTCGGACCTGCCTGGTGTGTTCCTTGTTCTTCATGATGCTCTCTGCGCTTTTAACGGACCTCTGAGACTATCACAGTGCAGGTGCATTTATACGGAGACTTGATTACACACAGGTGGATTGTATTTATCATCATTAGTCATTTAGGTCAACATTGGATCATTCAGAGATCCTCACTGAACTTCTGGAGAGAGTTTGCTGCACTGAAAGTAAAGGGGCTGAATAATTTTGCACGCCCAATTTTTCAGTTTTTGATTTGTTAAAAAAGTTTGAAATATCCAATAAATGTCGTTCCACTTTATGATTGTGTCCCACTTGTTGTTGATTCTTCACAAAAAAATACAGTTTTATATCTTTATGTTTGAAGCCTGAAATGTGGCAAAAGGTTGCAAAGTTCAAGGGGGCCGAATACTTTCGCAAGGCACTGTACCTTGCGGACGTAATATAAATCTTGAGTCATCGGACATACATGGACACCTTTGTTTTTAAGCCTTGGATTTCTAATCCTCTAATGTTGTTATTGGATCTGATTTTAATTGCTAGCATTTTGATAGCCATAATGAATAGATGTGATGACAGCGGACACCCTTCTTTAACTCCTCTTGACAATTCAAAACTCTCTGAGAAGTAGCCATTATTTACTATTTTACACGGGTTTGCTATAAATTATTTTTTACCCAAATGTTATCACTAAAATTGTCACGCCCTGACCTTAGAGATCCTTTTTATGTGTCTATTTGGATTGGTCAGGGTGTGATTTGGGGTGGGTATTATTATTTGTATTTCAATGTTTTGGCCGGGTAGGGTTCTCAATCAGGGACTATCATTATCAATCAGGGTCTATTGTTGTCTCTGATTGAGAACCATACTTAGGTAGCTCGTTTTCCCACCTGTCGTTGTGGGCAGTTGACTTTGTTTAGGGCATATAGCCTTTAGCTTCACAGTTTGTTTTTGTAGTGTTTATTGTTTTGTTTTGTTCAGGAGGACTGGACATGGGAGGACATCCTAAATGGCAAAGGATCCTGGACATGGGAGGAGATCCTGGCGGGAAAGGATCGCCTGCCGTGGGAGCAGTTGGAAGCAGAGAGGAAGGTGGAGGCAGCGAGAAAGAGGGCCCAGGTTTACACAGGGTCATGGCTGACAGTAAAAACCGGGAGGCCATTCCAAAAACCTTTTGGGGGTTGCACACGGGGAGTGTGGCAGAGTCAGGATTCAGACCTGTGCCAACTCCCCGTGCTTACCGTGGCGAGTATGTGACTGGTCAGGACCATGCTATGGGGTGATGCGCACGGTGTCTCGGTTGAGCACCGAGACCGCCAGTTCACCACCACGGCCCAGTGTATCCGGTGCCTCTGCCAAGGACAAAGCCTGCGCCTAGAACTAAGCCTCCTGTATGTCTCCCCAGCCTGGTGAGTCCTGTGCCTGCTCCCAGAGCCCGGTCTCTTGTGTGTCTCTCCACTCCAGTGATGATCCATGGCAAGAAGCCTCCAGTGATGATCCATGGCAAGAAGCCTCCAGTGATGGTCCGTGGCACAACACCTCCAGTGATGATCCATGGCAAGAAGCCTCCAGTGATGATCCATGGCATGAAGCCTCCAGTGATGATCCATGGCACGAAGCCTCCAGTGATGATCTATGGCACGAAGCCTCCAGTGATGATCCATGGCACAAAGCCTCCAGTGATGGTCCTTGGCACGAAGCTTCCAATGATGATCTATGACAAGAAGCCTCCAGTGATGATCCATGGCACAAAGCCACCAGTGAGGAGTCTCCAGCGACGGTCCCCAGTCCCCAGCGACGAGAACCATACTTAGGTATCCCTTTTTCCCACCTGTCTTTGTGGGAAGTTGACTTTGTTTAGGGCACATAGCCTTTAGCTTCACGGATTGTTTTTGTAGTGTTTATTATTTTGTTCGGCGTCATTTTCCAAATAAAGAGAAAATGTACATTCACCACACTGCACCTTGGTCCTTTTCTTTTAACGGCCATGACAGAACTTCCCACCACAAACGGACCAAGCCGCGTGATAAGGGGGACCAGCGTGTTCAGGAGGACTGGACATGTGAGGACATCCTAAATGGCAAAGGATCCTGAACATGGGAGGAGATCCTGGCGGGGAAGGATCGCCTGCCGTGGGTGCAGCTGGAAGCCGAGAGGAAGGTGGAGGCAGCAAGAAAGAGGGCCCAGGTTTACACAGGGTCACGGCTGGCACTAAAGACCGGGAGGCCACTCCAAAAAAGTCAGTGAAGCCTCCAGTGAGGAGTCATGGCACGAAGCCTACAACGACGGTCTCCAGTCCGGAGCCCCTAGCGACGGTCTCCAGTCCGGAGCCCCTAGCGACGGTCTCCAGTCCGGAGTCCCCAGCAACAGTCTCCAGACCGGAGCCCCCAGCGACGTTCTCCAGTCCGGAGAAAATGTATGCTCACCACGCTGCACCTTGGTCCTCTTCTTTAAACGGCCGTGACAAAATTCCAGTCTTACTTTACCAAATGCCTTTTCAAAATCTGCTATAAATACCAGGGCCTGGCTTCTTAGATGTTTCATGATGTTCTATTATTTCTAGTAGTTGTCGTTTATTATCTCCAATGTATCGTCCATGTAAAAAACCTACGGATCAGGATGAACAATATCTGGTAAAACCTTTTTTAATTCTATGCATTTCGCTAGTATTTTTGCATCACAACGTTGATGTGTAAGGGGCCTCCATTTTTTTTAGATAGACTGGGTCTTTATATTTGCCATCTGGGTCTTCTTTTAATAATTGAGAAATCAGACCTTCCTGCTGAGTAACTGACCGACGACCATTTCTATAGGAGTAGTTAAAACAATCTAACAATGGAGCTTTTAGTATATCAAAAAATACTTAATATACCTCTACTGGTATGCCGTCAAGCCCTGGGGTTTTTCCAGACTGAAAGGATTTAATAGCTTCTTCCTCTGTAATTTGGCCTTCGCACTGATCTTTCTGTACATTTGTTAATTTTCCATGTTTTATGTTGTTCTGGAAAGAATCCCTTACTGTAATCTTCATTCAGTGGGAGAGGATGGGACCGAAAGGAGAACATAACTAGCTTCCTCTTTTAAAATATAATTCGGAGACTCATAGATGACTCCGTCTTAAAGTAACGAGTTTCTGCAAATTATTTTTGTTTTGTTCGGAAAATCTATAAGAGTTATGTGAAGGCCAATTAGATGATGATCCGATCTCATTCTGTCTCCTATTAAAACGTTTTTAACCTTTGATGCAAGAGAGAAAGAGACAAGAAAGTAGTCAAGACGACTAGCTTGATTAAGTCTCCTCCATGTACATCTCACTAGGTCGGGTTTTTTTTGTCTCCAAATATCCACTGTTTCTAATGTGTCCTTAATATATGTGATTTCCTTAAGTGGTGATAGTTTGTAGAGTGATTACCTTTACGGTCCATTGAGGTACTTAACACTGTGTTATAGTCTCCATAATGGTGGCATACACATAGTTAGCAGATGCTATTACGATCGTAGCGAAATGCTTGTGCGTTTAGTTCCGCAGGGCAGCAATATCTAACAAGTAATATCTAACAATTCCACAACAAATAACTAATACACACAAATCTAAGTAAGGAATGGAATAGGAAAATATAAATATAAATATATGGATGAGCAATGTCAGAACAGCATAGGCTAAGATGCAATAGATAGTATAGAATACAGTACATACACATGAGATGAGTAAGGCAAGATATGTAAACATTAAAGTGGCATTATTAAAATGACTAATGTTCTTTTTTATTAAAGTGGCCAATGCTTTCAAGTCTGTGCTAGTGATGGCTGTTTAACAGTCTGATGGCCTTGAGATTGAAGCTGTTTTTCAGTCTCTCGGTCCCAGCTTTCTTGGATGCATCTGTACTGACCTCGCCTTCTGGATGATAGCGGGGTGAACAGGCAGTGGCTTGGGTGGTTGTTGTCCTTGAGGATCTTTTTGGCCTTCCTGTGACATTGGGTGCTGTAGGTGTCCTGGAGGACAGGTAGTTTGCCCCCAGTGATGCGTTGGGCAGACCCCACCACTCTCTGGAGAGCTCTGCGGTTGTGGGAGGTGCAGTTGCCGTACCAGGCGATGATACAGCCCGGCAGGACGCTCTCAATTGTGCATCTGTAAAAGTTTGTGAGGGTTTTAAGTGACACATTTCTTCAGTCCCCTGAGGTTGAAGAGACACCGTTGCTCCTTGTTTTCCTTGATCATTCTTAGTTTGTCCTGAAAATAAATAGTTTCAACAATATTTGATATTCATGTATATGTTTTATAAACAAGATTTCTATTTGTATAGACTACACCTAATGTAGATTTTCACTGAATTAAATTGTATTTACGTTAATTAAAATTTGAATTGCAATTATGTATCCTGTTTACTACTTCAATTCAAGAATTTAATAAAAGCAACGTTACCTTTGAAACCTTTTAAAGGTAGACTCAGGAAAATGACTGAGATATTGAAGATATGACCGGTCCCCAGTCCGGAGTCTGACCGGGGATATTGAAATACGTGAGATGCAACACATCGCTCACACACAGTATCTTTGCATGTGCATGGGTTCACTTCACACTGTGTACAGAGTGGTAGCCATAGGACCAAACAGCGGAGAAGTTAAGCCTTGCGCTTCAACGCTCTAGGCTTTTGACTTTCTGCATCTACATTATATTGCTGAGTCTACCTTTAATCAAGTCCATTCTTTTAAATTAAGCATTTTCTGCCCCAAAGAGCCTATTCACCACACATATGAATGTGTTGAATGTAAAGTCCTTCGTGTCTTGTCCCTCGGGCCCTATGATTTGTCACTGAAGTAGAAGAAAATAATCAGTACAATGTCTGCACCAACAGAGAAAATATCCATTTGTCTTCGTCTAGGTCTTTGCAATTGCTTTAATACAACTGCACTCAGTTCTCTTCTCTTCCGCCTCTCCACCAGGTCTGTGAAAAGGATAAGTCCAGGGGGTCATCAGATGGATGCACTTAAGCGAGAGGCGAGAGGAGTGGAAGGCTGGCAGACTATTATCTTTATTTCACCACATCTGGTGTGTGTTCTCAGCCTGGCTCCATTAAAGAGGCTGTTGGCCTGGCAGAGAGACACCGTCTCCTAGACTCATCCATTAGTCTGTCAACAGGGAACCCATTATAAAATAAACAACAGGAAGTGACCAACTGTTTTATATGTGTGGCTCTTCATATCTTCATATCTTCATATTCACAGGAAGGCAGGGAGGCTGAGATGGCGGGACGATAATACCACATGCTCATCTATTCATAGTGTGATGCCTATCCATATAGTCCACACACACACACGCACGCACGCACGCGAGCAGGCAGGTGCAAGCACACACACACACACACACACACACACACACACACACACACACACACACACACACACACACACACACACACACACACACACAGATGTCTCAATTTGTATGTATATTGTGTTGAGAGAGGAGAAAATGGACTCAGAACAGAGGTATTTCCATCTTTGAAAAGCAAATTCATCTAAGATTCTAAATGTACACAGTTTGTTTACATTTCCGTGCTGTCTGTAAATTGATCTGGCAAATCTTCTGTGTAGGTAATTTATGTTGAGATCTTAGGTGTATGGTAAACTCCCCATCAATGCTTCAGTTCTATATGCCTGCTGTTAATAGAGGAAGGCCCGTTAGGATCTACATGTCCTCCAGACCGCTCTGAGCTACTTCAAGATACCTTCCATCTTATTCTGCAGCAGAAATGGAAAGATGCCGTCTTTATCTCCCCTAAGGCTCTTCCACTTTTCAAATTTAGTTTGTTTTGTGAGCCATCAGATAATGGAATGACATGGTATTTAAAAATGGAGAGGACGCAACCATAGAAACCAAACCCCTGTGACACAGCTCCTATTTGGGAACACAGTTTAGTGTAGGATTATTTCTCAGATTCCCTGGTGTGCTCCATTAAAAACAGAACAAAAACACATGCGAGCATAAACCTCCACGATGTATTCCTCAAATCTGAACATTCTTTCCCGCTCCCTCTGTTTCCACCCCTCCCCATTGCTCTCCGATTCTCATATCAGCTCAGCTCTCCAGGAGCTGTATTAGGTTCTGTGAAGCACTTTTACCTCACTCCCTGCACTCGGTGGGAGCTCCAAACAGGAACACAAGAGGACCACAGGGTGTTTTATTCCCACTCCCGGTTGGGAGCTGAGGTGAGTGACAGGCACAGAGGCAGAGACACAGGGAGACAGAAGGGGGGGAAGGATCCTGAATAAGTACAGTGCTGTATCTATTTAAGTGCGTTGGTCAAAAGGGTCCCACCTTTACGCCCCCCCCTCCCACTCCCCCCCGGAGTGGGAGATATGCGCTGTTTGATCGACAGCCGTGCCTCTGGTGCCTAGGAACATATTCTCCCTGTGCAGCACCAGAGTGGACCTACAGAGATGGAAGAAGAAATTAATATGTGGAGAAGAGGGCAGGATTCACTGACAGTGTAGCAGGGGCCTTGTAGAGCCCTATAGAGCCCTAGTTCTCCTCAATGTGTCTTTTATAGGGCCCTAGACTAGTTCTCCTCAATGTGTCTTTTATAGGGCCCTAGACTAGTTCTCCTCAATGTGTCTTTTATAGGGCCCTAGACTAGTTCTCCTCAATGTGTCTTTTATAGGGCCCTAGACTAGTTCTCCTCAATGCGTATTTTATAGGGTCCTAGACTAGTTCTCCTCTAGCTCCACAATGAAATAGGGTGCAGGCCAGGCAGCAGGCTGTTAGCCAGCCTGCCAGCTTAGTGGAGTCTGCCACTAGCACAGTCAGTGTAGACAGCTCAGCTATCCCCATTGAGACCGTTTCTGTGCCTCGACCTAGGTTGGGCAAAACTAAACATGGCCGTGTTCGCCTTAGCAATCTCACTAGGATAAAGATCTCCTCCATTCCTGTCATTATTGAAAGAGATCGTGATACCTCACATCTCAAAATAGGGCTACTTAATGTTAGATCCCTTACTTCAAAGGCAATTATAGTCAATTAACTAATCACTGATCATAATCTTGATGTGATTGGCCTGACTGAAACATGGCTTAAGCCTGATGAATTTACTGTGTTAAATGAGGCCCCACCTCCTGGTTACACTCCTGGTTACACCATATCCCCTGTGCATCTCGCAAAGGCGGAGGTGTTGCTAACATTTACGATAGCAAATTTCAATTTACAAAACAAAAATAACGTTTTCGTCTTTTGAGCTTCTAGTCATGAAATCTATGCAGCCTACTCAATCACTTTTTATAGCTACTGTTTACAAGCCTCCTGGGCCATATACAGCGTTCCTCATTGAGTTCCCTGAATTCCTTGTAGTCATAGCAGATAATATTATAATTTTTGGTGACTTTAATATTCACAATGAAAAGTCCACAGAACCACTCCAAAAGGCTTTCGGAGCCATCATCGACTCAGTGGGTTTTGTCCAACATGTTTCTGGACCTACTCACTGTCACAGTCATACTCTGGACCTAGTTTTGTCCCATGGAATAAATGTTGTGGATCTTAATGTTTTTCCTCATAATCCTGGACTATCAGACCACCATTTTATTACGTTTGCAATTGCAACAAATAATCTGCTCAGACCCCAACCAAGGAACATCAAAAGTCGTGCTATAAATTCACAGACAACACAAAGATTCCTTGATGTCCTTCCAGACTCCCTCTGTCTACCCAAGGACGTCAGAGGACAAAAATCAGTTAACCACCTAACTGAGGAACTCAATTTAACCTTGCACAATACCCTAGATGCAGTTGCACCCCTAAAAACTAAAAACATTTCTCATAAGAAACTAGCTCCCTGGTATACAGAAAATACCTGAGCTCTGAAGCAAGCTTCCAGAAAATTCCAACTTAATTGAGGAAAATAAGAACAATCCGAAATTTCTTTTTTGATACTGTCGCAAAGCTAACTAAAAAGCAGCATTCCTCAAGAGAGGATGGCTTTCACTTCAGCAGTAATACATTCATGAACTTCTTTGAGGAAAAGATCATGATAATTAAAAAGCAAATGACGGACTCCTCTTTAAATCTGCGTATTCCTTCAAAGCTCAGTTGTCCTGAGTCTGCACAACTCTGCCAGGACCTAGGATCAAGAGAGACACTCAAGTGTTTTAGTACTATATCTCTTGACACAATGATGAAAATAATCATGGCCTCTAAACCTTCAAGCTGCATACTGGACCCTATTCCAACTAAACTACTGAAAGAGATGCTTCCTGTGCTTGGCCCTCCTATGTTGAACATAATAAATGGCTCTCTATCCACCGGATGTGTACCAAACTCACTAAAAGTGGCAGTAATAAAGCCTCTCTTGAAAAAGCCAAACCTTGACCCAGAAAATATAAAAAACTATCGGCCTATATCAAATCTTCCATTCCTCTCAATTTTTTGGAAAAGGCTGTTGCACAGCAACTGCCTTCCTGAAGACAAACAATGTATACGAAATGCTTCAGTCTGGTTTAAGACCCCATCATAGCACTGAGACTGCACTTGTGAAGGTGGTAATTTACCTTTTAAAACCTCTTAGAGCAAGGCGAGACGCTAGCGTCTCACCTGGCCAACAGGAAATGGAAATGCGTAACGCCAAATGCTAATAGTACTCGATAAAACTCAAACTTTCATGAATGTATTAACATGCAGGGTACTGAATTAAAGCTACACTCGTTGTGAATCTAGCCAACATGTCAGATTTTTAAAATGCTTTTCGGCGAAAGCATGAGAAGCTATTATCTGATAGCATGCAACCCCCCGAAATACCTGAAGGGGACGTAAACAAAAGAATTAGCGTAGCCGGCGCTACACAAAACGCAGAAATAAAATATAAAACATTCATTACCTTTGACGAGCTTCTTTGTTGGCACTCCTATATGTCCCATAAACATCACAATTGGGGTTTTTTTTCGATTAAATCCGTCCATGTTTACCCAAAATGTCCATTTATATAGCCCGTCTGATCCAGGAAAAAACAGCTTTCCAAAAAGCAACGTCATTTTTTAAAATTAAAAAAGTTGCCTATAAACTTTGACAAAACACTTCAAACTACTTTTGTAACCCAACTTTAGGTATTAGTAAACGTTAATAATCGATCAAATTGATCACGGGGCGATCTGTATTCAATAGCAGCTACTCTTGAAATCATGGTCCACATTCTCTCTTCCATAAACTTCCTGTTGTGTACTCGACGAGAGGAAGTGCCTATTTCTCATACAACCAAGGATTAACTTCAATCTAATTGCCAGTACTGGCGACATCGTGTGGAAGCTGTAGGAACTGTAAACTGACCGCTATCTATTTTCCCTTGCCATAGACAATTCAGAGACTGGCGGATGGATACTTTTTAATTTTTTTTGTGAACAGGTTTTTCTTGGGATTTCGCTTGCTATTCACGTTCTGTTATAGTCACAGACATGATTAAACTTCAGAGTGTTTTCTATCCACACATACTAATCATATGCATATACTATATTCCTGGCATGAGTAGCAGGAGGTTGAAATTTTGCGCGATTTTTAACAAAATGTTGAAAAAATTCAAGAGAGCCTTAAGAGCAGACCGAGGCTTTGCATCTGTCCTCGTGCTCCTAGACCTTAGTGCTGCTTTTGATACCATCGATCACCACATTCTTTTGGAGAGATTGGAAACCCAAAATGGTCTACACGGACAAGTTGTAGCCTGGTTTAGATCTTATCTGTCAGAAAGATATCAGTTTGTCTCTGTGAATGGTTTGTCCTCTGACAAATCAACTGTAAATTTCGGCGTTCCTCAAGGTTCCGTTTTAGGACCACTATTATTTTCACTATATATTTTACCTCTTGGGGATGTCATTCGAAAAAATAATGTTAACTTTCACTGCTATGCGGATGACACACAGCTGTACATTTCAATGAAACATGGTGAAGCCCCAAAATTGCCCTCGCTAGAAGCCTGTGTTTCAGACATAAGGAAGTGGATGGCTGCAAACGTTCTACTTTTAAACTCGGACAAAACAGAGATGCTTGTTCTAGGTCCCAAGAAACAAAAGAGATCTTCTGTTGAATCTGACAATTGACCTTAATGGTTGTACAGTCGTCTCAAATAAAACTCTGAAGGACCTTGGCGTTACTCTGGACCCTGATCTCTCTTTTGACGAACATATCAAGACTGTTTCAAGGACAGTTCTTTTCCATCTACATAACATTGCAAAAATCAGAAACGTTCTGCCCAAAAATTATGCAGAAAAATGAATCCATTATTTTGTTACTTCTAGGTTAGACTACTGCAATGCTCTACTTTCCGACTACCCGGATAAAGCACTAAATAAACTCCAGTTAGTGCTAAATACGGCTGCTAGAATCCTGACTAGAACCAAAATATTTGATCATATTACTCCAGTGCTAGCCTCCCTACACTGGCTTCCTGTCAAGGCAAGGGCTGATTTCAAGGTTTTACTGCTAACCTATAAAGCATTACATGGGCTTGCTCCTACCTATCTCTCTGATTTGGTCATACCTACACTTACGCTATCGTCACAAGACGCAGGCCTCCGAATTGTCCCTAGAATTTCTAAGCAAACAGCTGGAGGCAGGGCTTTCTCCTATAGTGCTCCATTTTTATGGAATGGTCTGCCTATCCATGTGAGAGACGCAAACTCCGTCTCAAACTTTAAGTCTTTACTGAAGACTCATCTCTTCAGTGGGTCATATGATTGAGTGTAGTCTGTCCCAGGAGTGTGAAGGTGAACGGAAAGGCTCTGGAGCAATGAACCATCCTTGCTGTCTCTGCCTGGCCGGTTCCCCTCTTTCCACTGGGATTCTCTGCCTCTAACCCTATTACAGGGGCTGAGTAACTGGCTTACTGGTGCTCGTCCCTAGGAGGGGTGCGTCACTTGAGTGGGTTGAGTCACTGATGTGATCTTCCTGTCTGGGTTGGCGCCCCCCCCCCCTTGGGTTGTGCCGTGGCGGAGATCTTTGTGGGCTACACTCGGCCTTGTCTCAGGATGGTAAGTTGGTGGTTGAAGATATCCCTCTAGTGGTGTGGGGGCTGTGCTTTGGCAAAGTTGGTGGGGTTATATCCTTCCTGTTTGGCCTTGTCCGGGGGTATCATTGGATGGGGCCACAATGTCTCCTGACCCCTCCTTTCTCAGCCTCCAGTATTTATGCTGCAGTAGTTTACGTGTCGGGGGGCTAGGGTCAGTTTGTTATATCTGGAGAACTTCTCCTGTCTTATCCGGTGTCCTGTGTGAATTTAAGTATGCTCTCTTTAATTCTCTCTCTCTCTTTCTTTCTCTCTCTCAGAGGACCTGAGCCCTAGGACCATGCCTCAGGACTACCTGGCATGATGACTCCTTACTGTCCCTAGTCCACCTGGCCGTGCTGCTTCTCCAGTTTCAACTGTTCTGCCTGTGATTATTATTATTTGACCATGCTGGTCATTTATGAACATTTGAACATCTTGGCCATGTTCTGTTATAATCTCCACCCGGCACAGCCAGAAGAGGACTGGCCACCCCTCATAGCCTGGTTCCTCTCTAGGTTTCTTCCTAGGTGTTGGCCTTTCTAGGGAGTTTTACCTAGCCACCTTGCTTCTACACCTGCATAGTCCTCCTCAATGTGTATTTTATAGGGCCCTAGACTAGTCCTCCTCAATGTGTATTTTATTGGGCCATAGACTAGTCCTCAGCAGGACTGTACTTATTTCTCTATGTGGGTGAGACTGTACTCTTATTTCACACAGACAACTCTCCAACCAGGACCCGAATGGTATATATCGACCCAACCCAAACAGCCGGCAGAAGAGCGTATCCATGGCTCAGACCGACTCAGACTGCCTGCTGTGGGGAAGCCAAGTGGTGGTGAAGCTTCCAGGAAGCTGGTGCTGAGTTTCCTTGTCATGGTCTTTGACTTCTCATGGGGGGCTGAGAGACGGGCTCTCTTCTGTATGCCTTCAGACTGCAGACTCCAGTCATAGCACTGAGGTCCAGGTTAACACAGGAGAACAGCAGGATTAATTGCAATATCTGGCTGTTGGAGATTATATTATCTGTAGAAAGCATGGGGCTAGCACAGCATAGCACACAACTGGATAAGAAAATGAACATGATGTGTTCAGGCCTCCATTTCATATAGCTTGTATTAACACTGCAGATTAAAAGTGAATATAGATTGTTGATTATTTTTTAAGCAGACAGTCAAACTGTACTTAAACCACATGTGAATAAGTCAAAACTGTGCATTGAATAATGATGCAGTTTCCTCTGTTACAGTTGTTTATCCAATATACATTTTGTTAAGGAATGTATCAAGTTCTTCTCTCGCATAGTTAAAATGGAAAGGTGCACAGAGGGTTTAAATATAGAGAAGTTCAACTGAATACGTGCCCTTCCTGTCCCAGGGGCTCTATGTTAGAAGCAATAACCAGAAACATAAGTGAGCTGTTGAATCATTGATAGCAGGAGGCTACCTCGTCTACCTCTAGTCGTCTACCTCTGGGTTCAGGGACCTGGGGTAGAGAGGAAAGAGAGGGAAGAGAGGGAAGCTTGAAAGTGAGACGTCCGTTCTGATGATATCCTCAGCGAGAAGGTAGAAAGTAGTGAAACCCTGTTTGTTGGCCACCCACTGTGTTTTCATCCTTTTGGCACCACATAAGCTCATCTCAACCCTCCTCTCCACTCTTCTAGTCATTTTATTTCTCTCTCTCTCTCTCTCTCTGTCACTCGTTCTTTCTCTCGCTCTCTCTCTGTCTCTCGTTCTTTCTCTCGCTCTCTCTCTGTCTCTCGTTCATTCTCTCGCTCTCTCTCTCGCACTCTTTCTGTCTCTCGTTCTTTCTCTCGCTCTCTCTCTGTCTCTCGTTCTTTCTCTCGCTCTCTCTCTCTCTCGCTCTCTCTCTGTCTCTCGTTCTTTCTCTCGCTCTCTCTCTGTCTCTCGTTCTTTCTCTCGCTCTCTTTCTGTCTCTCGTTCTTTCTCTCGCTCTCTCTCTGTCTCTCGTTCTTTCTCTCGCTCTCTCTCTGTCTCTCGTTCTTTCTCTCGCTCTCTCTCTGTCTCTCGTTCATTCTCTCGCTCTCTCTTTCGCTCTCTTTCTGTCTCTCGTTCTTTCTCTCGCTCTCTCTCTCGCTCTCTCTCTGTCTCTCGTTCATTCTCTCGCTCTCTCTCTCGCACTCTTTCTGTCTCTCGTTCTTTCTCTCGCTCTCTCTCTGTCTCTCGTTCTTTCTCTCTCTCTCTCTCTCTCTCTCTCCGCTCTCTCTCTGTCTCTCGTTCTTTCTCTCGCTCTCTCTCTGTCTCTCGTTCTTTCTCTCGCTCTCTTTCTGTCTCTCGTTCTTTCTCTCGCTCTCTCTCTGTCTCTCGTTCTTTCTCTCGCTCTCTCTCTCTCTCGCTCTCTCTCTGTCTCTCGTTCTTTCTCTCCCTCTCTCTCTCGCTCTGTCTCTCGTTCTTTCTCTCACTCATCTTTCTAGCTCTCGGTGGGGGGGGGGGGGGGGGGGGGGGGGGGGTAAAACTTAATGATTTAAAGTTCCTTTTTTTTCTCTTTACAAAGATACAAAGATAATTTCTTATTGGAAAATAAAGAAGTGTAAAATAAGATACTTAGACTTCTAGTAGAGCCTATATTAATCAAATTTTCCGACAGTTCCACTTCACCAGTGACCAACTTTTTGAATTACGAAAAAGTTATTTAGCGTCTCCATAAAGCAAGGAGAGCTGCCATTGTGGAGCTGGAGGAGAAGTATAAATTGGGTAACGAGTTTGTGGGGTGGAGCTTAGAGGCTGATGTTCTCATGAACTTACATGTGTAAAGGAACGTGGACAGCCATACTAATAAAGTAGGATCAACTCGCACACACACACTCGCACGCACACACACACACACTGCTGTCATGTGAGAGAATATGAGATATCAGTCTTGCGGCACACAAACATATTCCTCTCCCAGCCAGTCTCTTTCCCTCCAGCATCATCAGTCTCTAGTCTCCAGCTCTCCTACAGGCTGCTGATTTTCCTCAAAGTATTCGCAGCAGGGAAAGCCTGGGGCTCATCTCAAAAACACTCCCCCGCCCATAATAATGGCTGCTCACCCCACAACAGTCTCGCCATTTCTCAGCCCTCCTCTCCTCTCCTAGTTATTTGATTTCTCTCTCTCTCTCTCTCTCTCTCTCTCTCTCTCTCTCATTGGTACCTCTCTCTTCATCTCACTTCCTCTCTCCCTCTCACAAACTATTTTGCTTCCTTTCACTCTCTCCCCCCATCCTCATCTTTCCCTCTGTCTCTTTCTCTCTCCCTTCTTTTCTCTCTCTATCTGCAAAATGCTAATAATGAGTGAGAAACTTGGTTTAAGCTCAAAGGTTTACCAGACACTCTACTTCCACCCTCTGTCCCCTGTGGCAATCATCTTGCCATCAATACATTTCCACCATTAATAATCTTAGCGGTCTTCCACGATTGCTGTGTCAATATGCAGTTACATAGGCCTACAGCACATTAGGTACTGAATCATATGCATGTTGCTGCCGGCAGGCGGCCAATGAATTCAGGCTGGTGGATGAATAATGATTATGGATGGTGTTGTTAACACAGCATGAGCACTGACATTTTCTTAGCTGCGTGTCTTTTCCCTGTCAGAGCCATGTGAAAATAAATCAACTCAACTTAGTTTACAAGATTAGGCTTCTAAGAGGAAGGCTGCAGACTGGACTGCTGGATGTGTCATTAACAGACTAACAACAGACAACACGTGGATGTGACATGCATGGCGTAGTTTAACTGACCCGGGAGGCATGCTTTACGGGGAGTTCTCTTTGAATTGGACCTGACTCACCCTGCCACTGGCCAGCAGCACGCCGGCCGAGCCACACACAGCCACTGTCGGACGTAGGCGACAGTGTTCCTGGGAGCAGAAGATGCTGCTGGGCTGAACTTTGACCTTGCTTGGTATCAATGGGCCAGTTGGTGGGCAGCCAGAGGGCCAGAGGATTAATGACAACAGAGCAGACACTCAGGCCCAGGAACAACACAGTTATAATTAGATGCATGGGAGAGGAAAGAGGCAAAGTGTCCTTGTCTGACTGGGTATAGACAGTGTACTGTATACAGGCAGGGAGTGGACAGCCTAGCGTGGTTGGCTGGGGCCTTGCTGGTTTGTGTATGTAGAGAGTGTGTGTACGCACAGGCATGCTTGTGTTCTTCTTGGTGTGTATGTGTTTGTGTGTGTGCTCAGCTTGTCTGATTACCTCACCATGATGTCGTCCAAGTCTTATAATGAAGTAGGGGAGAGGGGTGGGCAGCAATCAGGTTCAATTTTCCTTGTTACCAAAAATAAGAACGATTGTTTTCCTGTGCCAAAGTGTGAAATTGCCTTTGATATCGGTGTGTGCCGAGCAAGAGGGCAAGCTGCCGACCTCATTGTGTTTCTGCACTGTGGGCAGGGAGCCATGGAGAGTCTATAGAGGTCGCCACGCTCCTTCAGGGGGTTGACTTTATACATAGGATTCCAGCATGCGTGTTCCCTTCCATCTACCTCACAAGTAATGCACTGTGACATTCCACCTCTTTCATGTTCAAATAAGTCTTTTTTACGCTTCCTGCTATTGGAGGAAGCATGCCCACCATTTTAATCTTTATTTCCATCTCTTCTTGTTCTAATTTCTTCTCTCCAATATACAGGTAACTGTCAAAATAAAGGAAACATCAACATAAAGTTTCTTAATTAAAGGGCGCTGGGCCACCACGTGCTACATGCCAAGTGTCTGGAATGCTATTGGAGGGATGCGACACCATTCTTCCACAAAAATAATTTGTTGTTTTATTGATAGTGGTGGATAACGGTGTCTCAGCCACTACTCCAGAATCTCCCATAAGAGTTCAATTGGTTGAAATCTGGTGACTGAGACGGCCATGGCATATATTTTACATATTTTTCATGCTCATCAAACCATTCAGTGACCATTAGTGCGCTGTGGATGGGGGCATTGTCATCGTATGGGGGCATAGCCATGGTAGCCAAAATAATGGTCAAAAATGTGTTCTTTCCATCCTTTTTATACATGACCCTAAACATGATGGGATGTTAATTGCTTAATTAATTAAACCACACCTGTGTGGAATAACCTGCTTTCTATATATTTTGTATCCCTCATTTACTAAAGTGTTTCCATTATTTTGTCAGTTACCTGTATGTCAGGACAGATGAGGCGCTGATAAAATAATATAATATGAGTATTCATCTCCTCTCCTTGTCATGCTCTGATCTGGTTCACCTGTCGTTGTGCTTGACTCCACCCCCCAGGTGTCGCTTATTATCCCCGGTGTATTTATCCCTGTGTTTCCTGTCTCTATGTGCCAATTCGTCTTGTTTTCCAAGTCAACCAGCAGTTTTCCTAGCTCCTTTTCCCAGTCTCTGTTTTCCCCTAGCCCTCCTGGTTTTGACCCTTGCCTGTCCTGACGCCAGAACCGCTTGCCTGACCACTCTGCCTGTTCTGACCTCGAGCCTGCCTATCGCCTGGTACTGTTTGGACTCTGACCTGGTTTATGAACTCTCGCCTGTCCCCGACCTGCCTTTTGCCTATCCCTTTTATTCTAATAAATATCAGAGCTCAACCATCTGCCTCCTGTGTTTGCATTTGGGTCTCACCTTGTGCCCTTATACTCCTCTCCTCTCCTCCCCTCTCCAGTGTAGTGAGAGTGCTGGTCACTGGGCTGTGGCTTGCTGTTAGTTTAAGACTACAGTCTCCACTCTGTCCAGCTGTCTCTCCTGACTCCCCTGTGTGTGACCGTCACAGGCCACTGACCAACAGCACCTCACACCAGGCCAGATATTTCTCAGTGGAGGAAAACCTTGCAGCATGCACTTATCCTCTCCTCTGTCTCCACCCTAATACTCTCTCTCTCTCTCTCTGATTCTCTGTCTCTCTCGCTCGCCCTCCCCTGCAGCATACAGTGTCTGAAATCCTCTCCCGGGCTGTCATTATGTTGACACACCGTTGTCACCATCATGCTGTCTGGAGTCAAACAGCATGGAAAGTCTACATTATATTCACACAGATGTAAAAATTTTGACATGTGGTCCATGGCATACTGTGTTTTGTATTTTGAATGTCCAATACACAATACTTTCAGCAAACACACACACACAAAGAACAGAATAATGCACATGTGTAACAGCTGTACATCACGTCTACTAGTGAACAGTGTTAAATCCCTCATTGAGACTGACTAATTTTATAGCACGTGAAGGTGTCCGAGGCATTTGTGGGACAGTAAAAAGAAAGGGGAGTCCCTTTACAGACCCACGCTGCATTTAATGGATCACTTGCCTTAGAGAGTGGGGATCATGATATTCATTCTGCAGTGCTGCTTACAGCACTACTGTAAAGCGCTGGAGGTTTTCAGCCAGGTGTGAACAAAGTAATTTAATGACAAATGCATATTCATACTGTATGGGACACATGTTGAGAATGCGAAAACCTGTAGTTGCCTATTGCATGTATTTGTTGCTGAATTTATTCCAAAAGCTGTCATTTATTCAACCTCCATACAAGGGCGGTGATAATCCATGCAGGTGTCATTTAAGTATAGTATTCAGAAGCTATGTTTGAACTTATGGAATAGACATCGGCTGGAATGTAGTTTTAACCTATCAGCATTCAGAATTAGACCCACCCATGGAACAATTTGGAGTACACGCCACTCTGAGTTTGTGAAATAGTACACATCGGTGTAAAGTACTTAAGTAAAAATACTACTTAAGTCATTTTTGAGGGTATCTGTACTTTACTATTAATATTTTGCATAAACACCATGGGACCACGCATCCGTCATACCGCTCAGGAAGGAGACGCCTATAGATGAACGTACTTTGGTGCAAAAAGTGCAAATCAATCCCAGAACAACAGCAAAGGACCTTGTGAAAATGCTGGAGGAAGCAGATACAAAATTATGTATATCCACAGTAAAATTAGTCCTATATCGACATAACCTGAAAGGCTGCTCAGCAGGGAAGAAGCCACTGCTCCAAAACCGCCATAAAAAAGCCAGACTACGGTTTGCAACTGCACATGGGGACAAAGATCGTACTTTTTGGAGAAATGTCCTCTGGTCTGATGAAACAAAAATAAAACTGTTTGGCCATATTGCCCATCGTTATGTTTGTAAGAAAAAGGGGGAGGCCTGCAAGCCGAAGAACACCATCCCAACCGTGAGGCATGGATGGCAGCATCATGTTGTGGGGGTGCATTGCTGCAGGAGGGACTGGTGCACTTCACAAAATAGATGATATCATGAGGTAGGAAAATGATGTGGATATATTGAAGCAACATCTCAAGACATCAGTCAGGAAGTTAAAGCTTGATCGCAAATGGGTCTTCCAAATGGACAATGACCCCAAGCATACTTCCAAAGTTGTGGCAAAATGGCTTAAGGACAACAAAGTCAAGGTATTGGAGTGGCCATCACAAAGCCCTGACCTCAATCCTATAGAAAATGTGTGGGCAGAACTGAAAAAGTGTGTGCGAGCAAGGAGGCCCACAAACCTGACTCAGTTACACCAGGTCTGTCAGGAGGAATGGGCCAAAATTCACCCAACTTATTGTGGAACGCTTGTGGAAGGCTACCCAAAACATTTGACCCAAGTTAAACTATTTAAAGGCAATGCTACCAAATACTAATTGAGTGTATGTAAACTTCTGACCCACTGGGAATGTGATGAAAGAAATAAAAGCTGAAATAAATCATTCTCTCTACTATTATTCTGACTTTTCACATTCTTAAAATAAAGTGGTGATCCTAACTGACCTAAGACAGGGAATTTTTACTCTGATTAAATGTCAGGAATTGTGAAAAACTGAGTTTGAATGTATTCTGCTAAGGTGTATGTAAACTTCCAACTTCAACTGTAGATTTAAAACCAAACACGTTTAGACTTTTACCAAAGTAGTATTTTACTGGGTGATTTTCACTTTTAGTTTCTTTCTAGTAATCTAAACTCTTACTAAAGTATGACAATAGGGTACTTTTTCCACCTCTGGTATTACCAGTGGTGGAAAAGTACCCAATTGTCAAACTTGACTAAAATTAGAGATTCCTTAATAGAAAGCTGTAATGGGCTCAACTTTTATAGTACCATCAAAAACATCACCCTATGTGAGTGCAGTAACCTACGCTGTGTGGAACAAGGACTAAACTTCCATTGATCAGAAGTAATGGCTTCTTCCAGCTAAATGAAAGCATGGAAATGATCTGTCCACGGAGCGTAAATGTCACCACAGATGTCCTGAGGGAGGGCACTCCCCCGGTCTCCCTGTGCTATTGTTCTTAACGGAAGCCTTGTGCCCTCCACGGCTTGATCAATCGCAAGCTCACAGAAGCCTGACATAGGGCATCATCCATCAGCGAAGGACCCAAAGCCCCTACTCAATCACTCACCCTCCCAACCATCCTCCACTACCAACACCACCCTCAACCACCTGCTCCCTTTACTGGCAGCCCTGCAGGCATGAGGCAGCTAGCTGGCTGGCTATCCTCTGTGTGGTATCCTCTGTGAGGATGGGGGGAAGGGGAGGAGCGGCAGAGGCAGGGGAAGTCAAGCGGGAGATTGACTTTAGCAGGGAGCAGAAGGCAGTCAGCTGAACGCCTGAGATGTTTCCTTCGTAGCAGGCAGCTTTCACAGCAGATTAGACACTCACCAACTGTCTGTCTTTCAGTTCAGCGTACAAAGCCTACCTGCACAGAATACTGATGGTCACTGTAGTGTAGAGTTCTTCAGGCCTTTATCTTCAGAAGCACTCTCTCAGAATGTGTGTGTGTGTGTGTGTGTGTGTGTGTGTGTGTGTGTGTGTGTGTGTGTGTGTGTGTGTGTGTGTGTGTGTTTGTTTGTGTGTGTGTGTGTGTTACCCACAGAAGTGCGACAGAGGATCAGTGATGATCACGCTTACTCTTAGTCACCACCATTCATGCTGTAGCATCTAACCTAGTGTATATGTTGTTTATGGCTTAGAATAAATGCTCAAACTCCAGTGAAAAGGAAGGGAGTGACGGCCCACAACAACTCCATATCAGCATCACTGTGTTCCACGTGTGAGTCGTTGGTCTTTTTTTATCTACTGAAAACCAACTCCGAAGCAATAAGCCCTCTTTGGCCCTGGCAGAAAGTAGCCCCTCCATGGTAAGGGGCCTCTTTCCTTGTCATGAGGAGGGATTTCCTTCTGTCAACTCACAGGCAGACCTCTTCCTCATCCCTCCCTTTTATCTTCTCCTCTTCTCCTCTCTTCCCCTCTCATCTCCTCTTTCCAACCTGACAGATTCACTCTCTCTTCCCTCCCCTGCCCTCCTCCAGCCCCAAAACAAGCCTCTCTTTCCCTTCAGGGAGTTTCATTCCAACCAGGCACCAGGGGGCTCAGATCAGAAGTGATTGTCTGCAACAACAGAGCCGAGAGAGAAAAAAAAGACTGCTGCTGTCCTTGTACTGTGATCACACGAGCAGGCATCCATCTTCTGATCTGACATTCATAAGCTCTTATGAGCTCTTATATAAAAGTCAGACATGCATTATGAGAATAATGCGTCCTCACTACGCCCACTCTTTTAAAGTGTGGATCTCGGCAGATAAGGAGATGAGAGTGAAATGTGAAATCGTCTTCCCAGTCGTTAGGATATCTCACCACCCACATACCTCATTTACGGTTCTGTCCTGGTCTCCCGAGGAGTCGCACCTCTTGTGTTCGTCAGCTCTGTGCATCGACGTGTCAACAGCTCTTGTTTAGTAATTAGAGCTCATGATAATAGACTGAATCCCACAATACCAGATACTCATCTCATCTCCATCCTCCTTCTTGCCCTTATACGATCCCTCCCTTTGAATCAAAAACATCAGAACATGGGGAAAGTATTCAAGTTAGCCAACTTCGGCCACTTCTGCTTGCAGTTATGCTTACAAAAATGGGAGCATTTGAGGACAGCGTCATGTTTTTTCATGCAACACTAGAAATGGACAACTCCTCTGAACAGAACGTTGATTTGTACTCAGCGAGGATCGGAGACAAAGTGAAGGGGTTTACATGGTGATACAAGGTCACGGAGGGGGACTGACGTTGCCTGGCCACAAGGTCACGGAGGGGAACTAACGTTGCCTGGCCACAAGGTCACAGAGTGGGACTGACGTTGCCTGGCCACAAGGTCACGGATGGGGACTAACGTTGCCTGGCCACAAGGTCACAGAGTGGGACTGACGTTGCCTGGCCACAAGGTCACGGAGGGGGACTGACGTTGCCTGGCCACAAGGTCACAGAGTGGGACTGACGTTGCCTGGCCACAAGGTCACAGAGTGGGACTGACGTTGCCTGGCCACAAGGTCACAGAGTGGGACTGACTATGTCTGGCCACAAGGTCACAGAGTGGGACTGACGTTGCCTGGCCACAAGGTCACAGAGTGGGACTGACGTTGCCTGGCCACAATGTCACAGAGTGGGACTGACTATGTCTGGCCACAAGGTCACAGAGGGGGACTGACTATGTCTGGCCACAAGGTCACAGAGTGGGACTGACTATGTCTGGCCACAAGGTCACAGAGTGGGACTGACTATGTCTGGCCACAATGTCACAGAGTGGGACTGACTATGTCTGGCCACAAGGTCACAGAGTGGGACTGACTATGTCTGGCCACAAGGTCACAGAGTGGGACTGACTATGTCTGGCCACTGTGAACAGAGTGGGACTGACTATGTCTGGCCACTGAGAACAGAGTTGGACTGACTATGTCTGGCCACTGAGAACAGAGTGGGACTGACGTTGTCTGGCCACAAGGTCACAGAGTGGGACTGACTATGTCTGGCCACAAGGTCACGGAGGGGGACTGACTGTCTGGCCACTGAGAACAGAGATAAAATGTCAGTACCACTGTAAATAAGAATAGAAATGATAAAGACTGTCAGAGTCTGCTTACATTGACTGGTAAAGTGACCGTTTTCTTTCCGCGCCTTTTAATCTCCCTCGCTAAATCTTCCACCTCCTCTCCTTTGTCTTGAACGAGGTTATATGCACATGAATATTGTTTTTGAACTTTAGTTAACCATTTAGTCTCTGTAGATCAGTTGTAATATGTGTGCACATTTCCATGAATGAGTCGTATATCAGTTATGGTATAATATCAGTTATGGGGTTATTAAAGTGATGTGTGAAAAGGGGTGATTTGGTTCTTTTAAAAAACTGGCTACCCTCCCCAACAGTAGGATGTACCAGATGCATATTGGTGGTCAACTGTCCTCTTATCAATAGGCAGTTTATATAAAGAACACATGATCCATACCCTCCATCCACCTCTAATGCCCCTGCCGCAGCACTAACATTCAGCAGAGGGAACACATAATCCAGACCCTCAGTCCACCTCTAATGCCCCTGCCGCAGCACTAACATTCAGCAGAGGGAACACATAATCCAGACCCTCAGTCCACCTCTAATGCCCCTGCCGCAGCACTAACATTCAGCAGAGGGAACACATAATCCAGACCCTCAGTCCACCTCTAATGCCCCTGCCGCAGCACTAACATTCAGCAGAGGGAACACATAATCCAGACCCTCAGTCCACCTCTAATGCCCCTGCCGTAGCACTAACATTCAGCAGAGGGAACACATAATCCAGACCTTCCGTCCACCTCTAATGCCCCTGCCGTAGCACTAACATTCAGCAGAGGGAACACATAATCCAGACCCTCCGTCCACCTCTAATGCCCCTGCCGCAGCACTAACATTCAGTGCAGGGAACACATAATCCAGACCCTCCATCCACCTCTAATGCCCCTGCCGTAGCACTAACATTCAGCAGAGGGAACACATAATCCAGACCCTCAGTCCACCTCTAATGCCCCTGCCGCAGCACTAACATTCAGTGCAGGGAACACATAATCCAGACCCTCCATCCACCTCTAATGCCACTGCCGCAGCACTAACATCCAGTGCAGGGAACACATAATCCAGACCCTCAGTCCACCTCTAATGCCCCTGCCGCAGCACTAACATCCAGTGCAGGAAACACATAATCCAGACCCTCAGTCCACCTCTAATGCCCCTGCCGTAGCACTAACATCCAGTGCAGGGAACACATAATCCAGAGTTGGAAGTATCAGTCACATAAGGGGCACATATTAGAAACAAGTTATCAACAATAGAGCGGTCAGGTACACAGTAAGACTGGTCCTTGTGGACCAACAGCCCCAGATATTCTTTCAACCAGTTTGAGAGACACTTAGATATTATTTTATATTCTGCACACAGCAATGCAACAGGTTGGCAGTTTTTTCAAAAGAGCCAAATCCTCCTTTTTTGGCAACAATGGAAACACAGCACGTTGACAGGATACAGGCAGAGAACCATTATGAAAAGATTCACACACCACTTCATAACAATCCCCCGCAATAGAAATCAGATGGTAAACCATCGATGCTCGGCCTGATGAGAACTGCCTGACTGCCGTGGACAGCTCCTGAAGAGTAATGCCAGAGTCCAAAGCAGCTCCTTGCTCATGGCCCAATTGAGGAAGTCCATGTAACAACTATTCAGCACACAGAGGATCACAATCCTCCACCTTATAGAGGGCAAGGTAGATCTCACCGTCATCCGTGGTCACCTTGCCATCAGGGAAACGAAGGCAGACCATCTGTTTGCGTTGCAATGTCGACTGCCCTAGGTTAAAAAAACGCTAGGAGCATCCATATCCTTGAGGGTAGCAAAGCGAGACCTAATCAAGGCACCCTTCTATCTTTTATATAAAAACGACCTCAATTCATGTCTCTTGTCCTATAAATTCATGGCTAACCCGGGGTCATTTTGAGTGAGATTTGATGTCCTGTTCAAGGGCCCTGATAGTCTCTTTAACTTCAATACTAGACAGAGCAGTATACCTTTGACAAAACACACGTATTTGGGCCTTCCCAACCTCCCACCCTTGTCTCAAGGACTCAAATGTTCAATTTAATAACCCTCCATTTTTATGCAAAACAACAAAAACTTTTCACAAAACATGGCGTCATGTAATAACTTCACATTCAAATACCAATACGGTGATGACCTTCGAGGACAGGACAAGTGAACATCAACAGCAATGATATGGTGATCAGAGAAACCCACAGGAGTAATGGCACACCTTCCAACCCTACTACAGTATTGCTCAGATACATACAACCTGTCTAACCTTGCTGCACTGACACGACCTTCATTAACTTTTAGCCATGTGTACTGCCTAACTTTTGCATTCCTTACTCTCCACACATCAGAAAGCTCAAACTCAGTTAATAGACCAGACAGGCAAGTAGCTGACAGCAGGTGAGGTTCTTCAGCAGTGCGACCAACAGTAAAATCCACTGTACAGTTCCAGTCCCTCCCTAAAACCATACACCCCTCTTGGTCACACTGTCTTAAGGTTTCCTTTATTTGATCAAATACAGCAATACGCTCTGTACCTTTATGAGTAGCATTAACATACAAATAATACAAATTAAAAACACAACCCTTGACAATCTCTGTTGTAGATACCACAGTCACCCCTAAACCTGAGGAAAACAAGATTGCCACCCCAGCACTGAAATTAGTACCATGACTGATATGCTGTCCCTCCCACCACATACCCCAGTCAACCTCATTTTCCTGTCTCCTGTAGAAAAACTACATTCAATTTCTGTTTTATTACTTCTAATACCCAAGCCCTCTTATTCCTGTCCCTTCCCCCATTAATATTGAGAGAGCCTACCCTTAGTACCTCCATATAGAAAAGAGAAAGGAAAAACAGAAGAAACCACAAAGATACCAGACAAAGAGAAAAAAGCAACCTGTGAGGCATGATAAACATCAATGTTTTAATTTAATATGTTGCTTATGGCCAACATCCCTACACTCAAAACACTGTTGACTACCCGTACTAGCATTAGCCATACAGTCTGTTAACATACTTGACTTTAAACGATAACTCCAAAGTCTGCTCCGGTGAGTCCACAAACATAAACACCTGTCGCTGAAACGACATGACCTGTTTCAGAGCCGGGGGTTTGCAACCCAGAGAGAGAATTTTATTTGAACTTGCAAACTTCCCAAACTGCAATAACTCGCGCTCCAATAGCACATTGGGAATAAACGGCGGTACATTCGAAATCGTTACCCTTGTTGATGGAGAACAAAGTGGTGAAACTTGAATAAACATTCCTTTAAGAAGTACACCATGCTCAACCATTCAATCAACAAGACACTCTTCTTTAAGAAGTACACCATGCTCAACCATTCTATCAACAAGACACTCTTCTTTAAGAAGTACACCATGCTCAACCATTCTATCAACAAGACACTCTTCTTTAAGAACTACACCATGCTCAACCATTCGATCAACAAGACACTCTTCTTTAAGAAGTACACCATGCTTAACCATACGATCAACAAGACACTCTTCTTTAAGAATTACACCATGCTCAACCATTCTATCAACAAGACACTCTTTAAGAAGTACACCATGCTCAACCATTCGATCAACAAGACACTCTTCTTTAAGAAGTACACCATGCTCAACCATTCTATCAACAAGACACTCTTTAAGAAGTACACCATGCTCAACCATTCTATCAACAAAACACTCTTTAAGAAGTACACCATGCTCAACCATTCGATCAACAAGACACTCTTCTTTAAGAAGTACACCATGCTCAACCATTCTATCAACAAGACACTCTTTAAGAAGTACACCATGCTTAACCATTCTATCAACAAGACACTCTTCTTTAAGAAGTACACCATGCTTAACCATTCGATCAACAAGACACTCTTCTTTAAGAAGTACACCATGCTTAACCATACGATCAACAAGACACTCTTCTTTAAGAACTACATGCTCAACCATCCCATCTACAAGACACTCTTCTTTAAGAAGTACGCCATGCTCAACCATTCGATCAACAAGACACTGTTCTTTAAGAAGTACACCATGCTCAACCATTTGATCAACAAGACACTCTTCTTTAAGAACTACATGCTCAACCATTCGATCAACAAGACACTCTTCTTTAAGAAGTACACCATGCTTAACCATTCTATCAACAAGACACTCTTCTTTAAGAAGTACACCATGCTCAACCATTCGATCAACAAGACACTCTTTAAGAAGTACACCATGCTCAACCATTCGATCAACAAGACACTCTTTAAGAAGTACACCATGCTCAACCATTCTATCAACAAGACACTCTTCTTTAAGAACTACATGCTCAACCATACGATCAACAAGACACTGTTCTTTAAGAAGTACACCATGCTCAACCATTCTATCAACAAGACACTCTTCTTTAAGAAGTACACCATGGTCAACCATACGATCAACAAGACACTCTTCTTTAAGAACTACATGCTTAACCATACGATCAACAAGACACTGTTCTTTAAGAAGTACACCATGCTCAACCATACGATCAACAAGACACTCTTCTTTAAGAACTACATGCTTAACCATACGATCAACAAGACACTCTTCTTTAAGAAGTACACCATGCTCAACCATTCTATCAACAAGACACTCTTCTTTAAGAACTACATGCTTAACCATACGATCAACAAGACACTCTTCTTTAAGAAGTACACCATGCTTAACCATTCGATCAACAAGACACTCTTCTTTAAGAAGTACACCATGCTTAACCATTCGATCAACAAGACACTCTTCTTTAAGAAGTACACCATGCTTAACCATTCGATCAACAAGACACTCTTCTTTAAGAAGTACACCATGCTTAACTATTCGATCAACAAGACACTCTTCTTTAAGAAGTACACCATGCTCAACCATTCTATCAACAAGACACTCTTCTTTAAGAAGTACACCATGCTCAACCATTCTATCAACAAGACACTCTTCTTTAAGAACTACATGCTTAACCATACGATCAACAAGACGCTCTTCTTTAAGAAAAGCCACCACCGCTTTGTTCATCCACGACGTATAAGTAACATTTCCATAGCCTACCTTCGCTCCTACGGTGACCAGAAACTCCTCCACAGTGACAGTAGCATCCCCAAACAATAAATACAATACACCTAATTATACCACTGAAAAAAAACAATCATGCATAGAAAAGCTAAACCACCAAGAAAAGAAAACAAAACGATAACACAGGCGATCTAACTCCAGACAACACTTGCACTCGCTCATACAATTCCCAGCATGCACCAACACTCCCAGCATGCAGAGAGAGAGAGAGAGAGAGAGAGAGAGAGAGAGCTCAGTGAACAGCTGTAGCCCAGGGAAGAAGTTACAACATTCTCTCTCATCAACAGCATCTGAACTACCTGCAACGGCAGGCTGCCCCGCGGCTCATTAGCTATGCAAATGTGCACACCTTACATTCATACATTCTTGATGGAAGCCAACCAACACCCCACAGTGAGGCGGCCATCAGTCATCCGTATTGGATTACGCCAGACAATGGAATTGGATATGCTAATGTACGCATATTATTGGAGGTAAGGTGCATCAGAGCGAGTTAAGGGAGGGGCTCTCGCCATAGCAACACGTAGGGAGGGGCCCCTTAAGTGCTCTGGGTGTTACGCAACACTACAGCAGGGTGGACACAAAACAATGTCATCGTTTAAACACAGCTGCTATCGTACTCATAACACGGCCAACAATCCTGCATATTCAACGCTGTAGATGTAGTTACGTAAGGGGTCACTTTGATTTCTCTCTCTCTTTTCTCACCTCTATTTCTATTTTCTATCCCTTCCTTCCTCTCCTCCTACTTTCTTTCCCTCCCTTTTTTCCACCTCTCCTCTCTCTCCCCCGCTCCACCCGTCACCCCTCGCTGTGTCTCTGGCCGTGCTTAGTGGGCGCGGGCCGCTGTGATCCTCTGTGAGCGCTCTCAGGGTTGGCCCTGATGATGCATCACCAGCTGGAAGGCACAGAAGAAGAGAGAGAAGAGAAGCGATCTAGCTATCTCTTCCAACAGTTCACTGAGGATCAGTGGTGTTCTCCTGCTTTCGTCTCAGCAGCTCTCAACGAGCTGCCACCTGCATGCCCTTTATCTGAGCCCACACTCTCTCCATCCATCTATTCCTCCAATCATCCATCCAGTCTGGCTCTGCACATACAGCGTTGTTGGCGACAAAAAACACTTGTTAAGGATTTTGCCCTGTGAGAAATGTTGCTGTGGATTGCAACCCACAGCACTTTCATCACTATTTCCATTTCCTCCATTTCTCTGTTTGTGACGGAGACATCCCTCACACATGTATGTCTGAATGCCACTCTTCATGACCGCAGCACTGGTCCCCCCTCTCCTTAATGTGTGGGTGGAACGTTCCCAGCCATCGGGAGGCACCTCGGAACACTGCAGCGTTCAGTATTCCATCCATGATTTCCCTGGGCACCCATAAAGCATTGCACCAAACCTGGGAGCCAGTTCCCTGGTGACCCGGCCGTACCGCGAATCCCCAAGGTTCCTTGCTGACGTCACGCCATGAATATCAGCCTTCCTATTCCGAAGCCTCGTGGAGGTAATCGTTTCCCCGGCCGACTCCTGGGAGAAGAAATCCCCCTTTCTCTCACAGGTTTTCAATAATGGCCCATTAAGCTGATGCATGTAGAGTTGACGTCATACTAACATGGCTTCTTTTAAACTGCAGTTTGGATCATTGACTCCTCCAGGCAGGTGGCTTTTGTTGCGCCACCGATTAATCTTTACATATGAAACACAATCCACTCTGAAGAGATTGATACTGAATGGACGAACGATGTGGACGTCCGGGTTGGCATTATTCCCCACTGACGGTGAAGCACATCTTTATCTCCCATTTCTCAATGATCTCCTCTAGTTGTTAAAAGCAGGTCACGCACCAAACTTTCCAAGTTCCTGCGAGAGACACAAATGTACATTCATATCCCTGGTCGCTGAAAATGATTCTTAACTCTCTCCCCCTCTCCCTCGTTCCCTTATTCCTCTCTCACAATTTATCTTTCTCTTCAATCCCTCTTGCCCTCTCTTTCTCTCCCCCTCTATCTCCCCCCCCCCTCTCCTGCCATGAAACATTAAGAGGTGCCCTGAGCCTTGGTATCTACCGGTCAACCTGCTCCAATGGTCTCTCTACCATCTTTTTATTTCTCCCAGTATTTCTCTGTTCTCTCACACCAGCTCAGTTGTGAAGAAGGCGCTACAGCCTTCTCCTTTTCGCTCAGGAGGCTTAAGAGATTTGGCATGGCCCATCGATAGCATTCTGACTGTCCGGGGGTGTCATCGGATGGGGCCACAGTGTCTCCTGACCCCTCCTGTCTCAGCCTCCAGTATTTATGCTGCAGTAGTTTATGTGTCGGGGGGCTAGGGTCAGTTTGTTATATCTGGAGAACTTTTCCTGTCCTATCCGGTGTCCTGTGTGAATTTAAGTATGCTCTCTCTAATTCTCTTTTTCTCTCTTTCTCTCTTTCTTTCTTTCTCTCTCTTGGGGGACCTGAGCCCTAGGACCATGCCTCAGGACTACCTGACATGATGACTCCTTGCTGTCCCCAGTCCACCTGGCCGTGCTGCTGCTCCAGTTTCAACTGTGCCACCGTGCTTCTACACCTGCATTGCTTGCTGTTTGGGGTTTTAGGCTGGGTTTCTGTACTGCACTTTGAGATATCAGCTGATGTACGAAGGGCTATATAAATACATTTGATTTGATTTGATTTGACTGGTTGTATCACCGCCTGGTATGACAACTGCACCACGCTCGACCGCAATGCCCTATAGCGGGTGGTACGGACGGCCCAGCGCCTCACTGGTGGCAAGCGAGCTCCCAGCCATCCAGGACATTTGTGCCAGTCCCGAAAAATTGCCAGAGACGCCATGGACTGTTCTCTCTGTTTCCCTCCGGCAGGCGGTACCGGAGCATCGGGTCTCGGACCAACCGGCTCTGAGACAGCTTCTTTCCCCAAGCCATAAGACTGCTGAACAGCTAACAACAACTTCCCACCTCCTCCCACGGACTATCTGCACTGACTCTATGATCACCCACAGGTCTTTATACACACAGTCACACACGCATTCACCCCCCCCCCCCCCCCCCCACCCAACACACACACACACACACACACAGGGAAGTAAGGAGTTCTGTCTGCATTACACTACCCTCTCCCAAACAAATACGTTCACTAGCCCTTCTGTTTCCTCTGTGTTAACGTGTCAGCAGTGACTCGTGGCTATGACAGCCTCCTCTGATGTCTTGGAAGGCTGTACTGACTCCTGCAGGATGTTGAGGAGGAACTGTGGGAGCATATGGTGAGAGGAAGCACTGCTACGGAACCCTCCTCTTCAAAGCAGCCATGCAGCAGCATCTGCATTTCTCCCACTGCGCTCACATATCCTCAGCAAATCTGACAGTAGTATCACTTGATCATTTTATATGATATCTTTATTGCAGATATACGTTTAAAACACAGGAGTTTGGTAGCACCTGAATTGGGGAGGATGGGCTCGTGGTAATGGCTGGAGAGGAATTAGTGGAATGGTATCAAATACATCAAACACATGGTTTGAGTCCCTTACATTCGCTCCGTTCCAGCCATTATTATGAGCTGTCCTCCAAGACAAAATGCACCAAACACACCATATATTTTTTGCCAAATGCCATGGGAGTGGTTCTGCAGACATTTGAGAAACAATATTAATAATAATAATAATAATTCATTTAATTTGTAAAGTGCTTTTCTCACACTCAAGGAAAAAAAATATATAATAAAAAGATAAATCTTAAACACAGAACATTGTAAGCAGATCTGGTGGACAGGAAGACAGAATTAACATACAGTAGGTCCTTGAAAGCTTTTCTGAACAACTCAATCTTTAGCTGTGCCTTAAACGTTGCCAGACTGCAGCCCTGACAGTGACTGGAAGTGCGTTAAGATAACGTGTTGTTTGCAGCGGACTCTCCATGCAAATAGGGCTGGTAGTGAGAAGAGTTTGGTGTGAAGACAGCTTGTTGTGTGTGGGGGGGAATTCAGTATCTTCACTGAGGAAAACACTGACTGAGGAGTTGGGGATTGTCGATTAGTGTGTGATGTTTGTATTGTAACCACTTGTGGTCTTGTGTATTTTATTGAACAGTTTGCAGGTTTTAGTCCCTCAAATGTATTGACACCCACAAACCTAAACACCTGTTGCAAGCATGCAAAACTTCGTGCTGACATCTGCTATCATCTCATCACATACTAGCACTGCATGGTGCTGAAGAGGCATTTTCAAAGAGATCCTTGGTATGATGATGATGAATAGGAGAAGAGAATGGAAGTCAGTGATTCACTCACAGTATTAAGTCCAGGATGTGGGAGTTACAGATATTGGATCTTAATTTGGTAACTCTTTTGTTGCTCCGAATTTTCCTGCACAGCATGAAATGTAAGCTTGTAGTGTATTTTTGTTGTTGTAATTTTCACTTTGAAATGTCAGACTTGATTTGCCTTAACGAAAAATGTTTACAAATATGTAAATTCATTATAATCCACATAATAATTCACATTTCCTGTTGCTGCAGAAATATTTTCCTGCTGAAGCAAACTGGTTCGAATTAAGATCCTACATCTGTAGACTCCCAACCCTCATTAGCGATCTGTCCTCTGTAGAGTGAGTTTCCTGTATCCCTTCACTGTTGGTAAACAGGCTTGTGCCAGTAGAGAAGAGACAGTGGAGGTCTGTTTGATGTGTGCCCATGGAGACTAGTCTGATCCCTGGCTAGGAGGAGTGGCTGTCTGTCTAGAGTCAGAGGGGAGTCTGGGAATGGAGTCCTGCCAGGCACAGACACATGCCTGTCCAGGCCCGACCAAGCCAGACCCCTTCTGCGGCACCGGGCACCAGCATCCAATCAGTCCTTGGTCCACCTGTCTGGGCACACTGCCGGCAAAGCTGGGGAGGCTAGGACCACGGCCAGCCAATCCAGAGTCTGGAGGCTTGTGAGAGCAAAATAACAAGATTATGTTATAATGTTATTGCATCAAATGGTTGTTTTATGGAATAGAATAGTGTTCTTAGAACTCTATTGTGTCTGTGTGAACTGAGAGGAGTTTCTGAGATTGAACTCTAACAACTGACTTAGGATGGTCTTGTCCTTTTTTGGAGCCCGCATTCCATAGAAAGAGTTGGTGTTTGTGTGCCGGAGGTACCTTGGATAATAATGAGAGGAACCTTGTTTTGGGGGCCAGACCCTGTTTTTCACACAATGAGAATAGTCTTTACAGCAGATATTGCCTGCTGTGAATGACTAATATATTTCATAGGAAGTCTCACCTTGTGATCCATTCCACACATCTGTTGTTTGTCATGTAGATTAAGGGGGTGTATCTTCGCTATGAAATATCTTTGTATGCTTTGTGTCGGGGCTCTCAACCCAACAATCACCTTTTGGGGTCGACCAGCCATCGTTATTTCTCTATGCTCCCTTTCACTAAGTTTTGAATAAAGCAATATCCTGATTGGTAATTGACCTTGTCTCTCCTCATTATTAATAAGAATTTCCATGACAGGCTTTAGTGAGAGAATATGACAATCCTTAATCAAAAGCCATTGAATTCTAAAAATCCTACGATATCTACTTGTTCGTGGTCATTTGTTGCAGTGCTGGTCGGTTTGACTGTTACCAATTCTTTTTTAATCTAGGGTGTATCTTTTGCTTGACAGACAGACATGCATGCACGTACGTACACGCACACTCACACACTTACGCCCACACACGCTCACACATACATTCCATAGTGTGTCAGATGCTGTCTGTGGCCCCAGGTCATCTGTCTGTTCAGGTGTAGGTCATTAGCACATATAGGGCTAGACACAGGGTTGGTAACAGAGTAACAGACAAAAAGATGTCTGACTATGTATCCATCTGATGACCAACAAACTGACCACACCAGCATCATGGCAAAACACACTCTGGTGTCCAAGACAAGGAACGGTGCCACATTTGCTCTCCTCCTCCTCCTCCCACCTTCCCTCCAGCTGGCTCTCCCAGCGCTGCATCTGTGAGCCCTAGTGCTGTGCAATGATGAGTCAGTATTTGTTTTCGTGGCATTTTGCTAATGCTAACGTGGACCTGGGTGAAGAGAGAAAAAACAAGCAGCAACTGTCTCTCCATATGGACAGATCACAGATGACAGATGACAGAGGGCCTGGCATGGCATGTTGCTGGCTCACACTGCCCTTTTTATTGCTCTCTTTACATTTCTGCTGGGTCTCCTACTGTGTGTGTGTGTGTGTGTGTGTGTGTGTGTGTGTGTGTGTGTGTGTGTGTGTGTGTGTGTGTGTGTGTGTGTGTGTGTGTGTGGCAATCCTCTGATAAATCACACACTGGGTTAAAGAGATACTACTTTCTATCTTGTCTCTTAACGAGAACATCGTGATTCAGAACAGAGAGTCAACAATGACTCCTCTATCCCACCAGAGTGACCTGCTGTGTCATTTTGATTCCCTGATCCTGACAGCCAAAACCACGAGATTCCGCCGCCACTGAAAAGGGAACATTTTCCTCACCTCCTTATTTCCCCTTACCTAGGCGGTCCCTGCCAGCCGTCGTGTCACCGTCAGTCTCGAAGGGAGAAAGAAAGACAGCATGGGCGTTTGCATGAGACCCCCCCCCCCCTCCCCCCGTTCCCTTCACTCACACATTAACTGGGATTTCATACATGTGCTAAGCCTTGTTAATGGGTTTGCCCGCCCTCTCTCCTCCTCAGAGAAGGACAGCATCCCAAATGGCACCCTACTCCTGTGATAGTTCACTACTTTTGACTAGGGGGCAATGTAGTGCACTATATAAGGAATAGGGGGGCATTTGAGACACACTACATAGGAAGTGGAGCAGTTGCCTGAAGGGGAGGAGCTGTCAGTCAGACAGTCACTTCCTTTCAAAGGGCCGTTTCAATCACCAAACACACATTACCTACAGCCCAGGGAGAGGGAGAAAAGGTTGTTTGTGATTCAAGGGGTATTTTTGATTCAGTGGATAATAATGGATGCATGGTGTGTGTACTTCATGTCAAGATTCTCTCATTACATGACATTATTGGTACCTTTGAATGTCTTGTATGTGTTTTGTTGTGAGTGTGTGTTTGTGTGTGTGTATTATTGCGTCTGTCTGTGTAGGTGAGGGTCTGGGTGTGTGTGCATGCATGCCTGTATTTGTATGTGTGTGTGTGTGTGTGTGTGTGTGTTTGTGTTTATGTGTGTGTGTTTGTGTTTATGTGTGCACACATGTTTCCCCATGTGTGTGATTGTCTAGTGTGCCTCCGGTAGCTGTGATGACCTCTTTGCTTGACTGTTGCGTGGGCTGCCATTAGTGCTGTCCTCCTGGGAGGTTGGTGATGTGTATTCCATGGTGATGACTGGGATAGTTATGTTTACTACTACCACTGCTGTTTACACCCACACATCTTAATCAATAGTCCTGGACCAGGGTGGGAGGGAGGGAGGGAGGGAGGGAGGGAGGGAGGGAGAGAGAGAGAGAGAGAGAGCGAGAGAGAGAGGTAGAAAGAGAGAGAGAGAGAAAGAGGTGGAAAAAGAGAGAGGTGGAACAAGAGATAGAAGTGGAAAGAGAGAGAGAGGTGGAAAGAGAGAAAGGTGGAATGAGAGAGGGAAAGAGAGGAGGGGGGAAAAGAGAGAGAAAGAAAGTGAAGAAAGGGAGGAAAGAAGGAAGGAAGGAGAGGTGGAAATAGAGCGAAAAGAGAGAGAGAGTGAGAGAGGGAGGGAGAGAGAGAGAGGGGGAGGGAGAGAGGGAGAGAGAGAGAGATAGGTGGATATGGAAAGAGTAATAAGGAGAGATTGTACTCAGCATCTTCTTCTCTCCTGGTGACCTTCTTTCACCTCCTCTCACAGCAGAAACCCCATTGAGGGCCCCCAGTAATGAAACAGATGTCATCTCACATTGGCTCTCTCCATTTATCATGGGGTTATTTGCTGTGAGGCTGCTGTGCGACGTAAGACGCCTGTTACTGGAGACACTCTACAGCTGAACTAGCTGCTTCAACAGGCTGGCACATCCTGGATAGAACTGGGTCATTTGGACCTTTCCCATTTGGATGTGGCAGCAATGGACTGGTACTGGAGGAGAGGCACTTCAAGCATTTGAATAATAAAGAAGCTTAAATCTACTTCCATTGTTCTCCATGAGTGGTTGAATATCTTCCTTTGGTCTGAGATTTAAGAAGGAACCCTCGTTGCTAGTTGGTTTGCTATGACGACTGTGGTCTGTCTGGACATGATCAGAATACTATTTCAAAAAAGCAATGTTCTTTTAGATGTGTTTGCTGTTCTGTAAGCCATGACCTGTGTGACCACTGGGAGTATAGTCATCTATATATTGCCATTTGCCATTACATTTCTGGACCAATGACCTTAAATCACTGTTATGTGAACTCTGTATGGACGATTGGCGAGCAATGTTAAATCAAAGTCACTCAAGCTAACTCTCACAAATGCATAGCAGAGCCCTGCAGTACTGTTTCTGTTGTTGATGGCTCTAGTGCACAAGGCTTGACCTTCGGTCTAACATAACATTGACTTTAGTCATGCTGACCAGCCAGCCTGTGTTTTATAACGTGGTACTAGAGCCTTAGCACAGACAAACGCATGCTGGTGTCATAGCCAGTTCTACTGTCTGCATAGTGGGTATGATGCAGTGACCTAATACACAGTATGTTCAGTATAGGTTCAGTCCTCATCAGCAGTGGGAGAAGGGGTTCACTGAAATAGACTGCTGACTGTCACTGGAGGTTGGAAGGACTTAACAAACCTGGCATCTCACAACACAAACATGCACCATCTCTGAGCCCCAGCTAATGATGCTAGGCAGTGTCTCAGCTGCATTGGAGCGGTGTGTGGGTCTCTCTTCCTCGCTGAGCGGTATGCCATGTGACCGCTTAATGCTGATTCCCCTCACCGCTCTGAAAAGATGTGTTGGTAAAATGAATTCTCTCTCTCTTCAATCTCCGTCTCATTGCATTAGGGCTGCCATATAAAAGCCATGTAGACCTTAAATTAGCCACAGACAGAGGTCTTAAGAAGTGGTCATCCATAGTTTCCATGGGTCCTCATCTGTCCCTGTCCATCCCCCATTATGGTGAAGAAGATGCTCTTTGGCTCTATGGCTGAACACACATGCAACACTGTATCCTGATATCTGTAACAGCCAAGTGTCTGTGGTGGATATACTGCTATGTATAGCTTCTCCTTTGTATCACCTCTCCTTCGTCTTCCATCAAGTGTTAGCGCTGCGGTTGGTCCCGGCTGGAAAATATAAGGGCCCATAAGGAATATGGAGGATAAAAAACTGATGCTTTATAAGTCAAATTAGAGTGTTAATGGCGTCAAGGTCAGAGTGGGATCGCTTAGAGAGAGAGAGAGAGAGAGAGACCGTGGCGGTGGCCAACTCTGAGACCTGCCATCTCCCGATCCAGACTCCTACCCTTCCCTCTCCTCATTACTAGCCCGGCCACCTTCATCCACGTCGCCATATTTTTCAACACATATTTTAGTGCGCTTTTATGAATGTGTAGCTGGTAATGGAAGTACTGAGGTTAACACAACGCACACACCTTCCCCTGGTTGGGAATTCCAATTACAGCCCTCTGCTGCCCATGTTGTGGATGGAATGCTAGTGTGAAGGAAATTATGCCTGCCGAGCACATATGAACAACAGAAGCCAGAGAGGAACAATGTTAACTGTGTAATTAAATGGTGACAGGAGAAAATGGCATTGAGCTCTACCATGGTGCTTCTGTCTCTGTGTGGAGGAGAGCGAGGGACTGCCGGTGGTGGGAGGAGAGCGATGGACTGTCACTGTGCTAGCCCTGCTGCTGTAACTACTCTCTCTCTCTCTCTCTCTCTCTCTCTCTCTCTCTCTCTCTCTCTCTCTCTCTCTCTCTCTCTCTCTCTCTCTCTCTCTCTCTCTCTCTCTCTCTCTCTCTCTCTCTCTCTCTCTCTCTCTCTCTCTCTCTCTCTCTCTCTCTCTCTCTCTCTCTCTCTCTCTCTCTCTCTCTCTCTCTCTCTCTCTCTCTCTCTCTCTCTCTCTCTCTCTCTCTCTCACAACAAACATGTCTCATTGGAGCAGATGTCTGTTTCTCCAGCCGTAACCCTGACATGTTCCCATGATCAGAACAATGTCAGTTTCCCATTAAATTCCCATTCAATTTCTGCATGAAATCATCAGCGCTGGCACACAGAGGATTATTAAACAAGATTTTGTTGGCTTTTTCTTGTGCTCGCTTACACTCTGTATCTCTCTCTCCCCCTCTCTCTCTTTTATCTGATTCAATCTCACCTCGGCCTGATAAAAGAGTGACAAATGTTCCTTTTTCTTCAAAACATCCTACTCCTCTTCCATACTAAAACTCTCTTTCTCTCCGTCTTCTATAAGGATAAGTTACATACTGTATTGATCCCTCAATGTTACTTTTCTCCCCCTCAGTCAGGCCTCAGTCAATTGGTTCCTGTCCAACTGCCTTCATTCTCCCTTCATCTCTCTCTCTATTCCAATCTCTCTCTCTTTCCTCTCTCTATTGTCCAATCTATCTCTCTCTCTCTCCTCTCTCACTCCCTGCTTTTTACTTCCTATTAAACAATCAAATCAAATCAAAGGGTATTTGTCACGTGCGCCGAACACAACAGGTGTGGACCTTACAGTGAAATGCTTACTTATAGGCTCTAACCAACAGTGCAATTTTTAAGTAAAAAAAAGGGGACACAATGCAGACAGTCCGGGTAGCCAATGTGCGGGGGCAGCGGTTAGTCGGGCGATTTGAGGTAGTATGTGTATGAATGTATAGTTAAAGTGGCTATTCATATACTGTATGATAGACCGAGAGTAGCAGCAGTGTAAAAGAGGGGTGGGGAGGCACACAATGCAAATAGTCCTGGTGGCCATTTGATTACCTGTTCAGGAGTCTTATGGCTTGGGGTAAAAACTGTTAAGAAGCCTTTTGGTCCTAGACTTGGCACTTCGGTACCGCTTGCCATGCAGTAGTAGAGAGAACAGTCTATGACTGAGGTGGCTGGGGTCTTTGACAATTTTTAGGGCCTTCCTCTGACACCGCCTGGTGTAGCGGTCCTTGATGGCAGGCAGCTTAGCCCCAGTAATCTATTGGTAGATAGATAGTTCCTTGCGGTCGGAGGCCGAGCAGTTTCCGTACCAGGCAGTGATGCAACCATCATGCTCTCGATGTTGCCGCTGTAGAACCTTTTGAGGATCTGAGGACCCATGCCAAATCTTTTTAGTTTCCTGAGGGGGAAGAGGGTTTGTCATGCCCTCTTCATGACTGTCTTGGTGTGTTTGGACCATTTTAGTTTGTTGGTGATGTGGACACCAAGGAACTTTAAGTTCTCAACCTGCTCCACTACAGCCCCGTCGATGAGAATGGAGGCGTGCTCGGTCCTCCTTTTACTTTTGTCCATAATCATCTTCTTAGTCTTGGTTACGTTGTTATTCTGGCACCACCCGGCCAGGTCTCTGACCTTCTCCCTATAGGCTGTCTCGTCGTTGTCAGTGTTCAGGCCTGCCACTGTTGTGTCGTGTGCAAACTTAATGATGGTGTTGGAGTCGTGCCTTGCCACGCAGTCGTGGGTGAACAGGGAGTACAGGAGTGTTGATCCTGTACTCTGATCCAGTGTTGAGGATCAGTGTGGCAAAAGTGTTGCTACCTACCCTCACCACCTGGGAGCAGCCCGTCAGGAAGTCCCAGATCCAGTTGCAGAGGTAGGTGTTTAGTCCAAAGATCCTTAGCTTAGTGATGAACTTTGAGGGCACTATGGTGTTCGCTGATCGCAGAGTCAATGAAAAGCATTCCTTTTGTCCAGGTGGGAAAGGGCAGTGTGGAGTGCAATAGAGATTGCATCATCTGTGGATCTGTTTGGGTGGTATGAAAATTAAAGTGGGTCTAGGGTTTCTGGGATAATGGTGTCGATGTGAGTCATTACCAGCCTTTCAAAGCACTTCATGGCTACGGACGTGAGTGCTACAGGTCTGTAGTTGTTTAGGCAGGTTGCCTTAGTGTTCTTGGGCACAGGGACTACTGTGGTCTGCTTGAAACATGTTGGTATTACAGACTCAATCAGGGAAATGTTGAAAATGTCAATGAAGACACCTGCCAGTTGCTCAACACATGCCCTGGTAATCCGTCTGGCCCCGCAGCCTTGTGAATGTTGACCTGTTTTAAGTTCTTACTGATGTCGGCTACGGAGTGTGTGATCACACAGTTATCCAGAGCGGCTGATGCTCTCATGCATGCCTCAGTGTTGCTTGCCTCAAAGCAAGTATAGAAGTGATTTAGCTCGTCTGGCAGGCTCTTGTCACTGGGCAGCTCACGGCTGTGCTTCCCTTTGTAGTCTGTAATAGTTTCCAAGCCCTGCCACATAAGACGAGTGTCGGAGCCGTTGTAGTATGATTCAATCTTAGCTCTGTATTGACGCTTTGCCTGTTTGATGGTTCGTCACAGGGCATATCTGTATTTCTTATAAGCTTCCGGGTTAGAGTTCCGCACCTTGAAAGTGGCAGCTCTACCCTTTAGCTCAGTGCAAATGTTGCCTGTAATCCATGACTTCTGGTTGGGGTGTGTACGTACAGTCACTGTGGGGACGACATCCTCCATGCACCTATTGATAAAGCCAGTGACTGATGTGGTGTACTCCTCAATGCCATCAGAAGAATCCCAGAACATGTTCCAGTCTGTGATAGCAAACCAGTCCTGTAGTTTAGTATCTGCTTCATCTGACCACTTTTGTATAGACCGAGTCACTGGTTCTTCCTGCTTTCATTTTTGCTTGTAAGCAGGAATCAGGATACCAGGGTTTTCATAGCAGTAAGGCTGAAGGGGATTCTCTTCCATCCAAATAACATGAAAGGTGGTTTAATTTTTCAAAACAATTAACACAAAGCCCCGAACTGAAACCCATTGGCCACAATGACACATTTCATTTGCAAAATGCATTAAGAATTTCAAAACATTAAATACATGACACAAAATCAACTACCTCCATCAAACATACAAAAAAAATGATTTCCGTCAATTGTTACAAAATGTCCCAATAAATACTAACTACAACTGTCAATATATACGATAACATGGTTAACCCTCTTTCATATGTCTGGACCATTTACTGATACTATAATTATATAATGCACTATGAAAGGCAAGTAAACATGTTATCACAGTATGTGTCACGATCGTCGTAGTGAGGAGACCAAAGCGCAGCGGGATGTGAATACATACTTTTAATGTTAGACGAATGAACACGAAGTACACTAAACAAACAAAATAACGTGACCGCATTCAACACTGAGTGCAAACATGCAACATGCAACACAATCAGAGACAACGATAAACAGCTACCTCTAATTGAGAACCAATCTAGGCAACCATAGACATACAAAACACCTAGACTAGAAAACAACCCCATAAACATACAAAAACCCTAGACAGGACCAAAACACAACAAACCACCCCTTGTCACACCCTGACCTAACCAAAATAATAAAGAAAACAAAGATAACTAAGGTCAGGGCGTGACAGTATGGGCTGTATTCTTTTGTCCTAAAATGATTTGACCAACGATAACCAATGCAGTCAAGAGCATGAATATCCAGAAACAAAAGGCTTTATTTGACCTTTCTCCATTTGAACTGGGAGCTGAACTATCTTCCTCTGTGGGCAGCTCTACCTCTACCTCTACCTCTCCCTTGTCCTTGTCCTTGTCCTTGTCCTTGTCCTTGTCCTTGTCCTTGTCCTTGCCCTCTGCCTCTTAATTGGTCCATTCTTGCAAACAGCAACTCAGAGGTGACCTCTTTTATGCATGAATAAGGACTGATTGCTGATTGAACAATTGCACAAAGAAATGTTGCACACATTGCAGAAGAGGTTCACATTCATGAGAGTAATTTGTACCAGCTGTGATTTATTCAACTGAGTTTTGCATATTTTGTAGAGAGTTGTGTTTACTGCTTTGCACAAATGTGCTTATTGTTTGCAATGTGTGTGAAAGCAATGAGAAATGACTTTTTTTTTGCAAAAAGTAATTATGTTGTGCTAATTAGGTTATGGTGGAGATCCAGCGGACAACAAGTTTCATTAAAAGTGTCTTAGCAATTGAGAAAAACTGTAAAACATAATGGGGTGGCTAAAAGACTTGAAGTACTTGAATAAGTTAAAAAGGGTGAGATGTGAAACCTACATCAAAGCTCTCTCTCCTCAGTATGCCAGAAACTCCCAATCCCACCAGTTTTTCCTTCTTCTTATCAGTGAATTTCCCCCTACTCTTCATCCCTCTTTCTTTTTCCCTCCCCTTCCTTCCCATGTACACTTTGAAGGGCATTCCCTTTCCTGGCTGTCACTGCAGGGCATCCATCCATGTGCAGCTAAACACAATGTGTAATGATGTAAACAGATAAGAGTCCCACTACGACAACCCACCCGCCCGCCTGGGCGTTCCTCTGATCTACCTGGGATATTGGAGTGGAGAGGGGAAACACCAGGCAGCAGTTTTTACTCTGGCGGCCCCTCCTCTCACCCTGCCACTCTCCATTTTCTACAACCCCATCTGCAGCCATCTCTCTCCCAGGTAGAAGGAGATGAGATGCAGACAGAGCACTCCCACGGACTCTCTCTTTCTCTCCTGGACCCTGTGTGTTTGGAGTGGAAAGGCGACTTGAAAGGCCTCCATCACCGGCACACATTAAGAGAAGGAGAACTGAGGCATTAAGGTAATTTGGGTTACAACAGCCATTTGTGTCAAGCACTCAAAGCCGAGGGCAGCAGTCATTTGAATGCGACGTCTTCGGAGACGTTTCCTCTTCATATACATTTTTTGTGGCAGATTATGCGTGATAATAGGCATATTGGTGATTAGGTACACCCTGTATTCTCTAGCAGGTCTGCTAAAGTAATGCATTTGGATTGGAGTGCGGGACGTCACCTAGGGGCGGCAGGTAGCCTAGCGGTTAGAGCGTTGGGCCAGCAACCAGAAATCTGTGATTCTGCCCCTGAACAAGGCAGTTAACCTACTGTTCCTAGGCCATCATTGTAAATTAGAAATTGTTCTTAACTGACTTGCCTAGTTAAATAAATGTTAAAATAAACATTGTTTAATTTGCAGAACACTTCCTTTGAGCCTCCGAGCTCTCTCTAGACCTTGGGTGGCATACAGAGAAGAGCAAACTGAAAGGTTTAAACAATTCATTTGAATGGGTTTTGCTTTTGGAGAAATCTACAGAATTCATTAAATAACATCACGAAAACAACCCCTTCATTTTGTTTATTATATTTCATACGTGTTATTTAATAACTGTATCAGTGTATGTCTGTTATTCAAAGAAAGGAGCCGTAACCCTTGAAATAATCATTGTTATTAAAGAAAGTCATTTACAGCTGAAAAGTCTGATGACACAAAGCTGATGTTGTATTGAACCTTGCACCGGGCCCCTTCGAGCAAACATTTCCTTTAAACAAACATTTCCCCTGCAGCATGATGTACTTGTATCCATACAAAGAAGCTCTGAGCTACCCCCTGTAATTATATTTCAATGTGTTTTATTCCCTTTGAAATCTTTATGGTCAAAAAGGCAGGCTCAGCACGGCCCCCATTGCAACATAAGTTCGGTCCACTTGCTCCACTTGTTAAGGCGGCAGGTAGCCAGCAGGTATCTAGTGCTTAGAGCGTTGGGCCAGTAACTGTAAAGGTTGTTGGATCGAATCCACAAGCTGGTAAAAACCTGTTGTTCTGCCCCTGAACAAGGCAGTTCCCTGGTTGGCCATTGTAAATAAGAATTTGTTCTTAACTGACTTGCCTAGTTAAAATAAAATATATATTTAGCTCCCGTCTAAGATTTGTGCTCCACGCCTAAAAAACCTTGCTCCCTCAGCATGCTACTCTCGATAATGGATATTAAAGGGCCAGTGGAGCCAAAAAAATGAATTTCCCTTTTAATGTATATTTCCACACTACGGGGTTGGAATAATACTGAAAATAATGGTAATGCTCTATTAGTGTAAGAGCTGTTTGAAAAGACAGCCTGAAATTTCTGCCTGTTTTGGTGGGATGGAGTTTTGGCCTGCCTGGTGACATCTCCAGTTGGTAAATGAGTTAGACCAATGAGAAAGAGAGTTTCCAACCTCTCTGCCAGTAACAGCTCATTTCCAGTTTTACTCTCTTTGTAAGAAGCTATTTGTTTCTTATTGACCATTTTAATTGAAAACAATCACAGTAAGGTACTTAATTGTTACCCAGAAATGATTGGATATTGCAATGGACTTTAAAAAGCCGTGATTATCAGTGAGTTCACAAGTACAAGGATATAGTCAGACCCAGCTTAGATAAAGCAGTGTATCTGTCTCGGCTGGTTGAAGGACCAAGGTGCAGCATGGTAAGCGTACATTTTCTTTTTATTAAAAATGACGCCGACAAAACAAAGAACAAAACCAAACTGTGAAGCTTTGGGCTATGTGCCCTGAACAAAGTCAAAGTTAACTTCCCACAAAACAGGTGGGGGAAAAGGGTACCCAAGTATGGTTCTCAATCAGAGACAACGATAGACAGTTGTCCCTGATTGAGAACCATACCAGGCCAAGACATAGAAATACAAAACATAGAAAAAAGGACATAGAATGCCCACCCTAGTCACACCCTGGCCTAACCAAAATAGAGAATAAAAAGCCAGGGCGTGACAGTATCATTACATTTCTGTATAGAGCTGAAGCTCTTTGTTTAGATGATATGAGTCACAATCTCTTCTTTATTTAGATTATTCTCTCTCCCTTAACAACCTAATATCTAATCAGACTATTTGTTTGTTGGATTCTAGCTAGATAATTCAGTTTTCAACAGATTCATCTGTTGGGAATTGCTTGCTGGAGTTAGTTTAATAGAATGAAATTATGCTTGAATTGGAGAGCATGGGCACTGTATTCTAAGGAAAAACCTGAATCATTTTAGACAGTCAGTACTGTAGTTCCCTAGTGGAGGCTCTGGTTGGAGGTATGATAGCAGCGATAATGGTCTGCTTTATCCTAGTCAGAAGCGGTCAGTCAGGTAGAGGGTACAGGCTATCCCAGGGCAGCATAATGTCCACACTGAAAGAGTTGTCTTTCTCCTCTCCTGGAGTATTTTGTCTCTCTGTGGTTCTTTCTGAACCTGCAGCTCCCTTAGCTACCACAGCTCTGCAGCCACTCTAGCCTCTAGCTCTCATCTCCTGTGCCATCCACAGCCTTGTCTCTAGTTCACTCTCTGTTCCCAGGCACACCAGCCCATTTTGTCCCCCAGCATGTCTAAGCCTCCCTACTCCCATAGCCTATTAGGGGCTAGAACACCTCCCTGGTTTCATAGCCCCTTGCTTTAGCTCTATGGTCCTTTTAGCCCTCAGCTCCCTATCCCCTGAGCTTCCTACTGCCAGCCTCAGCTCCCTATCCCCTGAGCTTCCTACTGCCAGCCTCAGCTACCTATCCCCTGAGCTTCCTTCTGCCAGCCTCAGCTCTCTATCCCCTGAGCTTCCTACTGCCAGCCTCAGCTCCCTATCCCCCGAGCTTCCTACTGCCAGCCTCAGCTCCCTATCCCCCGAGCTTCCTACTGCCAGCCTCAGCTCCCTATCCCCTGAGCTTCCTACTACCAGCCTCAGCTCCCTATCCCCTGAGGTTCCTACTGCCAGCCTCAGCTACCTATCCCATGAGGTTCCTACTGCCAGCCTCAACTCCCTATCCCCTGAGCTTCCTACTGCCAGCCTCAGCTCTCTATCCCCTGAGCTTCCTATTGCCAGCCTCAGCTCTCTATCCCCTGAGCTTCCTATTGCCAGCCTCAGCTCTCTATCCCCTGAGCTTCCTATTGCCAGCCTCAGCTACCTATCCCCTGAGCTTCCTACTGCCAGCCTCAACTCTCTATCCCCTGAGCTTCCTACTGCCAGCCTCAGCTCTATATCCCCTGAGCTTCCTACTGCCAGCCTAAGCTCTCTATCCCCTGAGCTTCCTACTGCCAGCCTTCAGTCCCACGTGACCAATTGCCTCCTCAGCACAAATGTTTGGCTCCCAGCTATCCTCCTCAGCCTTCTGCCTCCTGCTCAGACAGAGGAGAGAAGAGGTGTCTGTCTATCCAGAGAGTCCTGCTGCAATTACCCTGATTAGAAAAGAGGCCATGTCGCTGTAGCTGGAAGTCAACCTGAATATGTGGTGTCCACTCTCTAATGAGGTCGGAGACGTTGCCTGTCCTTCAGAGAAGACAAAACGCATTCACACATGTTGGCGGTTCGGCACAGGGCTGCAAACTATCAAGAAATTGCTCAGCCAAAGTCTCTAATCTATACTGAACCAGAGAGGGAACACGCTAATATTTTTGGCAAATGAATAATCCCTTACAGAAAACAAATGGACGAAATGTCATAAATCTGGAGCTAATTTCCGAACAAAATTGTTCCTCTCTCTCAGCCAGGTTTCAATGAAAGTCCATCCTCTTCCAGGTGCCATTTAGTTGAATTTGCACTGATGTGCCAGTCACTCCTCTTTAACTCCCCAGACTCTGGGTTGAAATGTGGTCTCTAAATGATTACCTGCAGTGCTCCACAGCCTCATTAATTATACATGTAGCGGAGCCAGAGTGTGATTATAAACTGCAATAGGTGCTGAGCGATATGCCTGTCACTCAAAGCTCAGACAGTCGGGGAGCGATCACGTTGGCAGCACCAGTCAGCCTCCTCTCTGCCAGCCCCTCAGTGCTAAACATGAGAGTGACGGTATGACGGTGACGCTGTGAAAAATAACATTTGTTTAACCCTTGTACATCATCCTGAAGATTAGTGACTGGGCAGGCATTCATCTTATCAGTCAGGATCATGGAAGATGGGAAGGCAGGGAGGAGAGAGAGCCGTGGGAGAAAAATGGGTCCTTGCTATCCGGGGTTTCCTTGGGACGTTTCCTTGGGACGTCACTCAACTCTGACTTTACCCCATTGAAGTTGGCATTTAAAATGGTTAAGGTAAGGAATGTTAGGGTTAGGGTTAGGGTAGGGGTTAAGTTTAGGGTATGGATGTCCTAAGGATCCCGGATAGCACAAACTGTGTGGTAATCTTTCATTTGAAACAGCATTAATTAAATACAGTAAATCTGTGGTCATTAAGAAAATACAAAAACTAAGAAAATTCTATATGGAATACATAGCAGTTAGTTTTTCTCCTCATACATCAGCCCTTTTCATAAACCTATGTGTAGTTGTGTGCTTATGTATGAAAGTCATGCCATTTACGATGATGACAATAGCATGAAAGAGTTTGAATAATTGGTTTGTGGTTCCTGCAACAGTAAACACAGTCATCTAATAAACTGCACATATGAACACTGTAAATAAGCTTAAGTTCCTAACCCTTTGGTGAGCTCAAGTTGTTTGTATTCATTAGTCAGATTCCAGAAGGTTCTGTCTGTCTTTTGTACTTTTCTTCGCTCCTCTCGTTCTGGTGAGCAGAAGCAACAGTTCAGAGACAGCATCGCACCAAGAACGCAAATGATGATTGGTGAAAGATCCATTCTCATTAGACTCTGCCTGACTTTTCTTGAGTTATGAGTGATGTTGTGGATTGTGAGTTGCATGGTGGGCTCCCCTCAGAAACAGAGCTCCCACCTCTCGCTCTGCAGCCCCAGAATCGTGCATTACTCTCCCCACCTCTCCTTCCCTCCCACACCTAGTGGAGTCCTGCTACTGTGAATACAGATGTAATCTATCTGTCTGTCCAGACACTTCATTATGATGACAGACACCAGGTCGACAAGCAGAATTGGAGGAGGGACCAGGGAACACACGCTGCATTCTTTCCTCTCCTCTTAAGTGGTCAAGGACATTGGCCTGGTGTTCTGTTCTGTTTCATAGCCGGCAGGTTGTACTAGCTCTTTTGTTGACATTCAGATGAGGATCATCCCTTAGGCCTGTACAGCTCTCCTCTTTCTACCCTCCCAATAAGAGCAGATATGAATTCAAAATGACCAGGCCCATCAGTACCTTAACTGCAAAACCTGTCAGAATCCTTAGGATATGGCAACTGTATTTTACCGGTACTGCATGCTGATTTTAAATGCTATTGGACATACGCATAACATTAGTTGCTTGAACTGCAGCTCTTTATTGAAAAAAATGTGCCAGTCTTTGGAGTTACACGTCTGTAAAACAAGTTCAATCCCCTAGATGTCAGTTACTCATCCCACTGTCTGTCGGAGGGGGGGTTATTCCCTATTTTCCTATTTTTTCCTATTTTCCTATTGGTTTTTATCCCGCTGTCTGTCTGGCCACCATCGGGGGAGGGGGGGGGGGGCTTTTTATTCCCTAATTGCCCCCATGTTCTCATCCCACTGTCTGTCTGGCCAACATCGGAGGGGGGGATTGTTATTCTCTAATTGCCCCCATGTCCTCAGCCCTAATCACTTAATTAGGAAGCTAGTCTCTGCAATTCAATTAAAGCTGTGTGATGGTGTTCAGAGCATCGAGCTGACCCCAAAGGCGAGGCAGAGTCCCCAGACAATTAGACTACACTACTGAGTCACCGTGTGAGGCTAAATGGAATTGTTTTATAAGCCTGGTGTGGAACAACTGGATTGGGTGGTCTAATGAAGTACACAATGCAGTGTTCAGTTGAAATATCCTGAGAACATGATCGTGTTGTCATATTGATGGAGTTAAGACCATCTGCAAGGATCTGAGTTTGGGTTGTTGAGCTGTCATGATTTTCAGAATTTGATTTATCAAGGTTGACTACATGTTGAAGTCAAATTCAGAGTTGATCGTGAAATATCAGCCTGCACAGAGAAGCACGAGATTGAACTTCACTCGACTTTCTACAGTTTTCCCGTTAATTAACACTATCAATGTTTCCCTTTACTGTGGAAATTGTGATCAAATCAACGCAATATTAGAAACTTTCAATGCAACATAACGAAACAAAACAAACGATGCAAGAGTTAGTATGCAAAACGAACTATACAATATATTATGTTGTAGGCAGAATGCATCGGAATAGGATTCTATTGTGTTGACAGGAATGACTCAGGCCTGTACTCTACACAGACCACTGCACCAAAACAAATCAGAGCTGCAGTATGCCTATATGCAAAGAGACCATTGCCATATATGGATCTGTGCCATTCACTTTGAACTGCTGTTTTTACAGCAGAAGCAGTCGTGAGTAGAGATCAAAGTGAGAGCTGCATTTAGCCACCTGTGCACATTTGTTCATATTCATTGCTAGTGAGTGAGTTATTAGCCCAGTGATAGATAATTTGTAGTCAACAATATGGGTGAATGCTTCCTACAAGAGCACAAAATGTGTACATTTCTAGACACTTTTGAAAAATGTGTCAGGTAAATAACTTTTTTTGTCTTAAAGGGGCAGTGTTGTATTTTGAGACCGGCTTGAATAAGCTAAGTAGCCAATAGGCAGAGGGTAGCATCATTTGTCTGATTCTCTGTAATAATGGTATGGGAATAATTATGCATTTTATTTTGTTGAAGTGGTTTCTTGCATCAAACAACAAACCAACATTTTCAGTCACCTCCTTTTCTGAAGGACAAGTGGATAAACAGGTTAATGTCAAGCCCTGCATGTTTTTATCAAAAGTCACATGGAATGTAGGCCTACATTGAACACCATACATTGGCTGCTACTGTGGGCTAAATGACAGAACAGCTATTTCCATGTTAAAATGTTATGGTATGCATTTTCTCCATACTTGTTGATGGTAGGCCACTCTGGTATGCCTACATTATGATCAAATAGCCACAGCAGTCTAATTGATCACTCTTAAAACTAACTTAAAGTGGGTACAGACTCAGTGTTCACAGTACAATTGTGTAATAACTGATAGCTATCAGCTCTACACCCTTATTACCACATAATGACATAGTAACACATAACTACTATGTTGTTACTACAGTTATTGCTGTGTAGATATATAGTCATAGGGGCAACTTAATGTAAAGTGCTCCCCAAATTCATTAAAACCACCAGATTTTACGTGTTAAGACTTTGAATGCCCTCATCCTAATCCTTTTGGTATTCAGGCAGCACATAATGCAGCCCATAATGGAAGCAACCAGATTTGGGGAGGGCAATCAATGAGTCTAAATTGAGAAATGGAGGGGCCGTGCCTTCAACTTCCTGGTGCATTGTTTACATGCCACCTAATTTAAAGGGAAATTGAATGCATAATTGCCTGTACATCTGGGGCATCACCTTGATAATTGAGAGGAGGGAGAGATGGTGTGATGTTGGGAGAGGAGGAAAGGGGGAGGGCAGACTTCTCCTCTTATTTTGTGTGGAGATCAATCAGACCGTTTCCCAGCAGCGAAGGAGAATAGAAACAGCCAATTTTTCTCCAGTGTCTTTGTGCTCAATTTGACTGTTCACCCTCTGTTTCTCTCACCCCTTTTTACTGTTCACCCTCTGTTTCTCTCACCTCTTTTTACTGTTCACCCTCTGTTTCTCTCACCCCTTTTGACTGTTCACCCTCTGTTTCTCTCACTCCTTTTTCGGTTCCCGTCGTCCAAGTGTCGAAGCAACAAGTTGAATCCTTTGCCATTGTGGCTGTTAGGGAGATAATGAACAGGCTTTTTAGGCAAAGTCGTTAGTGTGGGTTGTAATTCTCATACTCCATCTGCTCATTAGCCATCAATATTGTTAATTAGTGGCGTTAGGAGTAACAAACATCTGAGGTGGAGCAGCGTTGAATCTCAGATTTTCTGCTGTGGTCTGCCTCTTTCCTGTACTGTGGCCGTGGCTCCATTCATTGTTGCCTGAGAATGGCCAAAGGCTTAGCGTTCAGAACGTGCGTGTGGTAGCGATGGAACTGTGGTGTACTTATAACTGACTTGCCTAGTTAAATAAAGGTTAAATAAATAAATAAGCCACTGAGTTCAGCTTGGGTCACATTACTTCCTGTGAAACTGACCGCTAACATCCCCATATTTCACACAGGGAGTAAGTGTAAGAGAATTTCCAGTCATCTGGTGATTTTCAGTACGTATACTGTTCTCTTTGAAGTAGAAAGAAGAATCGATATAAGTTTAAATATTAGACATGTGTAAGCAGAATGAAGGCTGAGCCCATGTGAGTGTACAAAGCTGGATCAACATCGAGTCAAAATTTAGACAAGTCCTAGAACAGAACATAGATCAACAAGATCAACAAGACCTGACTGGTCTGGGCCATATCTGATCTTGTGAAGGCTACTGGACATGCACGTGGGTGAGAACATTTACAACATCGGCCTGAACTTGTGAAGACCTTTGGACAGGAACATTAGCTAATCAGTTATAGGCACCAGTAGGAGTGTGCATGTCACGCCACCAATTGAATCTTTGCCCCAATGTCTGAGCCAATAAGAGAATGGAAACTAAGCCAGACAACAAGATTCATAAAGTGGAGTGACGATGTTATGTAAGGGTAAGACTGTATAAAAGTCAAGTACTAAGAATGGAGAGTCGGCTCTTCCATGGAATTGCTCAGCTTTGCTGCTGTTTGTAATAACGTCTATTTGAATACACAAGCTCTGCTATCTGAGAAGTATTTGATTCAATATTTCCATGACATAAGTAGCCCAGGTTCTCTTAGCTACGGTACAGGACGGGTCTCAGGTTACATTGAACTCTGTTCTATCCTCCTGGGATGCCAGGCTCACAGTCATTAGATAGCTATTGTTGAGACGTACACTCCACACACCTTGAGTGTGTCTCGTTAATTTCCACAGAGCCTTTTCACTTCCTCCTGAAAACCACGTGTCCGCCAGTTAAGTTGAGAACAATGGCCTTTTATTTTGTGCCATTTTGCAAGACGCTGATGATCTCGTATTTCAAGCCTGTTTGAAACCCCCTGAAAAAGAAATGAGTCCCAGGCAAAATGCAGAAGAGTTTATTTATTTATTTTGTCATTAATCATGCTGAACTAAATGATAAGGCGGCGTGCGGCAATGAATCAATGACAACAAGGGCAGCAACATTTTTTCAGTTGTTTATTGTGCACTATTGGCACTATTTTTGTATTCTTTAATTAGGAATGGGTTGGTTTCGGAGTCAAAACTAAGAGGCTTGTTGTGTGTGTGCGTAAGAGTGTGTGTGTGCGTGTGGCTGTGGAATATAGGATGAGTGTTTTAATTACGATGCAGAAGCCTGCGTGTCTTCCGTCTGATTTATGACGGCAACGGAGAGGAGACACTAGATTGTTTTCATCTTGTTTCCTCCGACCAGGGAGGATGGAGAGTCGGTTGCTCTTTTGATTAATTTCTTCTTCTGAATTTCCTACATGTGGGGAGAGAAGACTGTGAAGGACATGCACCAGTGAGTCTGGAGAGAAGAGAGAGAGAAAGCGAGAGAGATATGTATTTTATAATGGAGAGAAGAGAGAAAAAATTGGGAATGAGAGAGAGAGAGAGAGAGAGAGAGAGAGAAAGAGAGAGGACATTGAGTTTGGTGGAATCAGCTAAATTAAAAAAAAAATTGATTTCAACTCGTCCTTGGCCCATGTTTATTTAGCGTCAGAGGGCTCGATAGATATGCTGTTGTTATAGCTAATTTAATTGATTTGATTGACAGCTGTGTTTTTTTTTCAAGTGGAATAGACAGAAGAATGAACATGCACATTACAGTATAGACTATTTCTTTTTTACTAGTCTCTTTGCACTTAATATATTCAGGGAGAAGCAGAGATGTCTCTACTACTCTCTGCTGAGCCAAATACTGAGCTGAGATTACAGGACCAATGGCAGACAGGAATGATTACGGAGGTTAAATGACCTCATATTATCCCAAAGACTCTTTCTCCACTTCCCTTTCTGAGGAGAACCATCACCTCTACTTAGTTTATCCTTGGGGTAGAGCATTGTGTGGGCTAGCTGCCACTTGCCTGGTCTTAATCAGTGGGCCTCTGCCTGCAGTGGCTGTGAAAAATGATTGTGCCTCTGCAGGTATTGTGATTGGAAAAAGGCAGCCATTTTGTGCTCCTGGGGAAGGAGGACCTGAGGTCATAGGTTGCTCCTCTCTCTATGAGGAAATTAATAAAACACTCCTCTGTATTTAAAGATGTGGAGAAAATAGTTTTTCCTTTTTTTATGAAACCAAGTTCAAGCAAGATTTACGAAGACTCAACGGTTAACAAATTATTTCTGACTGACTGTGGAGGAACACAATGTAATTCAAGTGGCAGTACCATGATATTGGAATGTCTCCGTATTTCTCTGCTAGATATTTCAGCAGTACCACAGCTGCTACACCAGCCATGAAATGAAATGGTTGATTCAGAAAGTAATTCTGGCCTCTTGGTTTATTTCTTTTTTCTTCAATGAATTTCCTCTGCCTCTGTAGACGGAGAGAGTGCCCTTTCACTCATCGGAGGAGTGCAGATGACCCTCATCAATTATTACCCCGGCGACGCGGCCAGCTGCTGAAGTCTGTAGCTCGTCTCAACTCCCCCCTAACTCTCCCTTTGTTTGTTGCTATTTTATTCATGTCCCCTTTGCTTATCCCTCCAGTGACAAAGCCATGTCTTTTATACAAAGCAATTTGGTGTTTTATTGCAGTGTGTTTGTGGCACAGTGAGGTGCTGTCGGAGCACCGATAAATGTAGAGGACGCCGACAGCCGGTACTCCCACCCATCCTGCCAGCCACCCACCCACAGGCAGGGTAGTCCAGACACCAGCTTACCCCTCCCTCCCTTATGGCCTTCCTGTGTTCTGTAATGTACACAGAGAATTTGAACTGTCAAATATGGCCTTCCTGTGTTATGTAATGTACACAGAGAATTTGAACTGTCAAATATGGCCTTCCTGTGTTATGTAATGTACACAGAGAATTTGAACTGTCAAATATGGCCTTCCTGTGTTATGTAATGTACACAGAGAATTTGAACTGTCAAATATGGCCTTCCTGTGTTATGTAATGTACACAGAGAATTTGAACTGTCAAATATGGCCTTCCTGTGTTATGTAATGTACACAGAGAATTTGAACTGTCAAATAAATACAACAAACACAATGCAAACATTCTAACAGGAAATGATGAGGAAAATAGAGTCCATTGCATTCATTGCATGTGTCCTGTTCCCGACGCAGAGGAGTTCTTGCAGTGTAAGCATTTGAGTGTTATATTCTCTTCAGTGGCACAATTCACTCTTTTTCTCTCTAGCTTTTCCTCTTTTCTAAAATATAGGGCTCTTTTCCTCTCGTAAGGAGGAGATTGCAGCCATCCATATTGATTTCGCTCAGCTCAATTGCAGATGATTGCGTACATTTCCATTTTAGATGTGCATAGATAATGATCTCTGCCAGTTAATCGAACGTTATCACCCACCCCCAGAAAATGTTAACGGTTGGTTCCTGACAGAGGCTTTAAGTAGATCAGTAGACATATTAATGAAAACGCCTGGGTCTCCTTAAAAAGTTTCGAGCCTCTTAAAACATTGATGGGCTAATGTCTGTTGAGGGAAGAAAATTAAATATGAATTGAAATCTTAATTTCACTGTTGATGTGTCACAGCCAGTGTTGGGGAGTTACAGTAATAATATTACTTTTTGCGGTAACGAGTAATATAATGGAGTACTGTTCTGATTTGAGTAATAATATTACTTTTGGCGGTAACGAGTAATATGACGGAGTAGTGTTCTAATTTTAGTAATAATATTACAGTTACTGATCAGATAGGTCTCCGTTACTTCTTTACTGTTATTATCATTACCTTCCTATTACAGTTATAGATCCAAATAAATATTTGTGATGGTTATTATTCCCTCTGTTGACGCAATATTAAATCCCCCCGCCCCAGATTCTAATTGTTTTTGTCCTTAGTCCTTTCACCAAGTTCCTGTTTACATACACGCTATTACTACGAACAGTTTTAGTGAAAAATGTCAGAAGTGTCTAAAACATTGAGTTTCTCAGAAGTTCTTCCATTACTTTGATTTGGTAGAAGGACAACATTACAAGAATATAACTGTAGAATGTAAACTGTGTCCAGGAGAGAAACATCTCTCCACTGCTAGAAATACAACTTCCAATCTCTTGAAGAACCTGCAAAAGCAACACGCCAAGGCAAAACTCATAGTGAAAGACCCCGGAGGCCTGACCACTGCTGCTGTAGGCCTACCTCAACCAAACAACCAAGGCTTGATTTAATCTTTCAGGAGGACAGGCTGGAGCCCAGGGAGAGCTGAACAAACTTGTAGCTGGTAATTAGGCTACTTGTATAGGCCTACATACTGTAACGCGTAGCTGAAAGTACAATATCCAGTAGTGTAACTAATTATTTTTACCAGGGAGTGACACGTAATTTGTTACTTTTGAATGAAGTAACAATTCATTGATAATGTATTACTTTTTTGAGTAGCAACCCCAACACTGGTCACAGCTACTGTAATGTTGATGACCAATACAGATCCCTCAAAAACAATATTAGCCTTCTCAAACGTCATGTTTCTATCTACCTATTGCTCAATAATAAGTAGTGACCATTCGCTCACAGAGTTGCATCAGAATCTCTAACTTTAACTTTCAACTCAATCTTAACTTTCAAGATATGTTGGTGCAACCGGCATACTATACATTCAAGCAGAACCAGTATGAGATCTCCTTATAGTAAGGATCTGTGGGTCCTCATCACACTTCCTCATATGCACGTTCTATGCACAGCTTTAACAGGGTCAGAAGACATTATTTCTGGGGTGACTGGAGTTTGCCTGATGAAATGTTGACTCAGCCTTACTGGTAGAAATGTGTTATTTATGATCCGCAATATAATATAAAGTCATTTGAGACCAAATCAGAGCGATTATGTTTAAGGAAATCATAACCATAATCATTCTTCAGCAAAATCATTGTCAGTGTTGTTGTCATTTATTTAGTGATCGTTGTCGTCTTTAACATCATCATTATCATGCTCGTCGTCATTATCATCATCATCATCATTATCATGCTCGTCGTCATCGTCATTATCATCATCATCATCATCATCGCTGTCATCACCAAGGCATTAGCATAATGTAATTATGAGATGATACCCTGGTAAAATACCAGTCCCCTTTTCCCCAACCTAATACAATTGTGGTCACAGACATATAGGACGCCCCCACCTCGAAAACAACACACAGATTACACATAAATACAACATGGATACCACTGTGGCCCATCTACAGCTCATAGACCCAAGTACATTGAAGTCGGAAGTTTACATACACTTAGGTTGGAGTCATTAAAATTAGTTTTTAAACCACTCCACAAATTTCTTGTTAACAAACTATAGTTTTGGCAATTCGGTTAGGACATCTACTTTGTGCATGACACAAGTAATTTTTCAACAATTGTTTAGACAGATTATTTCACTTATAATTCATGGTATCACAATTCCAGTGGGTCAGAAGTTTACATACACTAGCTTGACTGTGCCTTCATACAGCTTGGAAAATTCCAGAAAATTATGTCATGGCTTTAGAAGCTTCTGATTGGCTAATTGTCATAATTTGAGTCAATTGGAGGTATACCTGTGGATGTATTTCAAGCCTACTTTTAAACTAAGTGCCTCTCCTTGACACCATGGGAAAAACTAAAGAAATTAGCCAAGACCTCAGAAAAAAACTGTAGACCTCCACAAGTCTGGTTCATCCTTGGGAGCAATTTCCAAAAGCCTGAAGGCACCATGTTCATCTGTATATACAATAGTACGCAAGTATAAACACCATGGGACCACGCAGCCGTCATGCCGCTCAGGAAGAAGACGCGTTCAGTCTTCTAGAGATAAATGTACTTTAGTGCGAAAAGTTATGTTTGGAGGAAAAAGGGGGAGGCTTGCAAGCCGAAGAACACCATTCCATCCGTGAAGCACGGGGGTGGAAGCATCATTTTGTGGGGGTGCTTTGCTGCAGAAGGGACTGGTGCACTTCACAAAATAGATAGCATCATGAGGTAGGAAATGATGTGGATATATTGAAGCAACATCTCAAGACATCAATCAGGAAGTTAAAGCTTGGTCGCAAATGGGTCTTCCAAATGGACAATGACCCCAAGCAAACTTCCAAAGTTGTGGCAAAATGGCTTAAGGACAACAAAGTCAAGGTATTGGAGTGGCCATCACAAAGCTCTGACTTCAATGAAATAGAACATTTGTGGGCAGATCTGAAAAAGCATGTGCGAGCAAGGAGGCCTACAAACCTGACTCAATTATACCAGCTCTGTCAGGAGGAATGGGCCAAAATTCACCCAACTTATTGTGGGAAGCTTGTGGAAGGATACCCGAAAAGTTTGACCCAAGTTAAACAATTTAAAGGCAATGCTACCAAATACTAATTGAGTGTATGTAAGCTTATGACCCACTGGGAATGTGATGAAAGAAATACACTGAAATAAATCATTCTCTCTACTATTATTCTGACATTTCACATTCTTAAAATAAAGTGGTGAACCTAACTGACCTAAGACAGATAATTTTTATTAGGATTAAATGTCAGGAATTGTGAAAAACTGAGTTTAAATGTATTTGGCTAAGGTGTATGTAAACTTCCAACTTCAACTGTATGCATTTATTCTTAGACGGAGAAAAACCTTTTAAACTACACAATTATGTACCACATCCAAAGTTTCTTTGGAATGTATGGTAACATACTGTACTTTTTCTTTTTTTCTACAGTATCTTCCTGTAAGTATTATTATTATTTTTTTACATTGCAGCAGTTCACTCTCATTCAGGTGAAAAATGTCTTAATATGCAAGGTAGGGTCTTATCTGTCTCCTTGGTGACCTGCACTCACCCTCCAACCTCAATATGCAGAGCAGCCTCCTCCTTCCCACCCCTACCTGCTCAATATCACCTAACCCTCACAGGGAGAGCTAGTAGGTTGAACACTCTCAGTACACATAGGAGTTCAGGAGATCTCTGAATGCTCTTTGGGTTTTACAGGCTAAGTCCTGTCTTTATAATTTCTATGCTAATGTGATTGAATACAAACAGAGATTGCTACAGTAGCCAGTTATGAAGTGTACTGTCCTTCCCTTCATGGTGGAGGTTGGCCTTGCCATTCTACTAATGATGCCAAACCAGTAGTGTGAGATGTGAGTTAATTTATATTCCCTATATCCACATGTCTACCCCTCAGAGAAAAGCCAGTCATTGTGTGCTAAGTCTAGAGGACTGTGTAATCATGCAGTAAGTTCAACGGAACTATTGATCAAGTGTGTTGTGAGGTTGCAATTCCTTGGGACTGTGGTTTGACATTTGCAGGGAACTTGACGTTGTTCAGGTCTGAAGACTCGTGTCCTCTGCAGCAGGGCCTCGGGGCCTCAGGGCTTACTGCTTCCTGGAGAGAGGCGCTCGAGACCCCAACAGATCCACAAACTGGTAAACCGACACAGAGGGGCGCATGCAGTCATAGAGTATAGAACGTACACACTGCACTGTCCTCTGGAATATAACGGTATATGAATCAACGTAACTGGAGGAGAGAGACAGTCAGAACCCTTTTACATGAAGGAAACCTTGTGGGGATATCACTGATGAACAAAACAGAGGATGACAATGCTTTGAAGATTGCAGTTCAGCAGTCATGGATTATTCTTATTTGTATGCATGATGAAATGACCCGAGGTACTTTTTTACATTTTTATATATATATATATATTTTTTTACCTTTATTTAACTAGGCAAGTCGGTTAAAAACAAATTCTTATTTTCAACGACGGCCTAGGAACAGTGGGTTAACTGCCTGTTCAGGGGCAGAATGACAGATTTGTACCTTCTCAGCTCAGGGTTTGAATTTGCAACCTTTCGTTTACTAGTCCAACGCTCTAACCACTAGGCTACCCTGCCGCACTTTTGCAGATTATAAGAATTAAAGTTGGGATGGTATTTGCAGGATAATAGCAAAGATTTGAATTTGTATTGCATGAAGAGAAAAAATACATGTCTGTCCGTATGAATTTAATCTGTTTGTATCTGCTTTTCAAACCTAATTTTTCTAGTGATGTTATTGTGCTGAGTATGATGCTGAGTGTGTTGACATTGGTGTTTTATATCCTGACCTAGTGGTCTCTCCTGATAATCAACATATTCACACAGACCTCACCACACATGAAACAGCGCCCAGAGAGTGCTCAGAGAGGAGAGAGGTGGCACCCTGGTTCAATCCCTGGGAGACAAAGAAAGGGAAGTGACAGATGTGTTTCTGCCTGAGCAGCAGAGGACAAGGTTCATATCAACGGTGAAACTAGTTTTCAGGGTCCAACTCTTGTTTTTTTCTGCGATGTGGTTCATTGTCCCCTGGGCGCCTGTGGCTGACAGTCTGTTCCAGACATGTTTTTGCATCGCTCTGCACCTGGACAGGGACATACCGCAGGCCAGAGAGGGGGGGAGAGGAGCGGAGCTGCAACCCTGTGATCCAAATCTGTGAGCTCTTGGGGCCTGCGGCTCGCATTCTGCATTTGGTGTGACAGTGTGTCTTTCAGGGGCATAGTAAACACTCAACACTTCTTCTTCAGTTGTCTAAACCCAAATGTATGTTTCATGCTATTCAGCAGAATTATGTTAAACCCCAACTCCCTTGTGACAAATCACAAATGCCATTTATTTACCAACATTTTATTTATGATGATTCCTAAACATTACAGTCTCAGGTTGATGGTAATCATTCACCTGAATGACCTCAGATCACATTCTACTGTAGTATTGATCTGATGATTAAAAAAATAAGAAGAAGATGAGGTCATTGCTCATGGTGTATCACTGCATTGTATGGGGCACAAACCAAATTAATACAAGGTGGAGGGGGGAGGGTGTTCACCATTCTGGGTTTAATCAATCACCCCGCAGGAATCAGGGGCGGGAGGAGGAGGATCAGGTGGAGGAGGGGTTGGGATGTGGGATGTTGGCTGGGGAAGGAAGGAATTCCCCTTCAGGGGCTGGTGCGGAACCGGACTGTTTTTCAACACTCTGTGCGCGGCTCATTCATTCATTAGGCAGCGAGACAGGGGTGTTTCGGTGGTGGGTCTGCCACGCTGGCGCTGCCTCATTACTCTCCCAAGGCTGGCAGGAGTGTACCACGTTGTGGAATATCTAACACCCCCTCCACTGTCCCCAACCCTGCCAGGGAGTGATGTGAGCTCAACATGTTGGAGTGTCTGCTCATTATTGCAGTATCATCATAACTCAGTCAAGGACGTTGTGTGTGGAGGAGAACGGGATAAGTGACGTAGAGTTAGGGAGGGGTTTCAAATCCCCGGGAAGGGACGTGGGAGGGATTTCTCTGATTGAAATACTAATAGCCTTGGAAGATAGAAACCTCCTCTCTCTCTCTCTGTCTCGCTCTCTCTTTTAACTGCCTGTCATAACCTATGGCTTAAAGATTATTCTTCCCTCTAAGTGCATCTAAAAAAGATTGAAATCCAACATTTGATTTAGCTTTGTACCTATTAAGAGCTTATTTTTAAGCATTTGTCCCAAATGGCACCCTAGTCAGAATGGGGCTCTGCACTAAATGGGGAATAGGGAAGAAGGTGCCATTTAGGAGACACCCAGTGCTGTTGAATGTAATCACCCCGTATTGATCAGAGAGGACAAAGGCCAGGTTATTACTGGTCTATGAGTGTGTCAATGCTCCTACCCATTTGACTGTGATGCATTAGTTCCATTTACATGGCTGAAATGTCCTCACCTAATTACTGTCATTTCCCCTTGTTTGAAGCCAGCCTCCATTTGGAGCCAGGTAAGGGCTTTTAGCACAGCAATTATTCCACTTCCCTGTATCTTCCCATCTTTGACTTTGGATTACAATAATTTCCCCTGCTTTGCACGGTTCCGAAGGATATCTGCAGCCACACCACAGAACGACCCACTGTCGTTGTGTTATTAACAGTTGCATGTGCACACCTTGAAGTGCCTCAAAAAATTGTCAAAGACTCCAGCCACCCTAGTCATAGACTATTCTCTCTGCTACCCCACGGCAAGTGGTACCAGAGTGCCAAGAGGCTCCTAAACAGCTTCTACCCCCAAGCCATAAGACTCCTGAACAGCTAATCAAATGGCTACCCAGACTATTTGCATTGCACCCCCCCCCCCCCCCCCCCCCCCTCCCACCACGCTGCTGCTACTGTCTGTTATCTATTCATAGCCACTTTAATAAATCTACCTACATGTACATATTACCTCAATTACCTCGACAGCGGTGCCCCCCGCACATTGACACATTGACTCTGTACCGGTACCCCCTGTATATAGCCCCGCTATTGTTATTTACTGCTGCTCTTTAATTAATTGTTATTCTTATCTCTTACTTTTTGGGGGGATTTTCTTAAAACTGCATTGTTGGTTAAGGGCTTGTAAGTAAGCATTTCACTGTAAGGTTGTATTCAATGCATGTGACAAATAAAATGTGATTTAATGTGATTTAATAATAAAATAGGACTATTTCTCCTTCACTTTAGAAACTGCAGTACAGGATTGCTTCAATCTCACTGTATCCGAAGCCACAATAGTTGTTTTATCTGTGCACAATTTATACAAACACAAATGACTTATAACATTCTTATCCCATGTTGTTCTCTACTCTCCCCAATGGGAACTTCAGGGTTTGTTTTCTTTCCAGCTTTTCTTGGTGATGGGTACAGTATGCCTTCTCTGGCAGCCTGTAGAGACCAGACTGTGATGGGTACAGTGTGCCTTCTCTGGCAGCCTGTAGAGACCAGACTGTGATGGGTACAGTGTGCCTTCTCTGGCAGCCTGTAGAGACCAGACTGTGATGGGTACAGTGTGCCTTCTCTGGCAGCCTGTAGAGACCAGACTGTGATGGGTACAGTGTGCCTTCTCTGGCAGCCTGTAGAGACCAGACTGTGATGGGTACAGTATGCCTTCTCTGGCAGCCTGTAGAGACCAGACTGTGATGGGTACAGTATGCCTTCTCTGGCAGCCTGTAGAGACCAGACTGTGATGGGTACAGTATGCCTTCTCTGGCAGCCTGTAGAGACCAGACTGTGATGGGTACAGTATGCCTTCTCTGGCAGCCTGTAGAGACCAGACTGTGATGGGTACAGTATGCCTTCTCTGGCAGCCTGTAGAGACCAGACTGTGATGGGTACAGTATGCCTTCTCTGGCAGCCTGTAGAGACCAGACTGTGATGGGTACAGTATGCCTTCTCTGGCAGCCTGTAGAGACCAGACTGTGATGGGTACAGTATGCCTTCTCTGGCAGCCTGTAGAGACCAGACTGTGATGGGTACAGTATGCCTTCTCTGGCAGCCTGTAGAGACCAGACTGTGATGGGTACAGTATGCCTTCTCTGGCAGCCTGTAGAGACCAGACTGTGATGGGTACAGTATGCCTTCTCTGGCAGCCTGTAGAGACCAGACTGTGATGGGTACAGTATGCCTTCTCTGGCAGCCTGTAGAGACCAGACTGTGATGGGTACAGTATGCCTTCTCTGGCAGCCTGTAGAGACCAGACTGTGATGGGTACAGTATGCCTTCTCTGGCAGCCTGTAGAGACCAGACTGTGATGGGTACAGTATGCCTTCTCTGGCAGCCTGTAGAGACCAGACTGTGATGGGTACAGTGTGCCTTCTCTGGCAGCCTGTAGAGACCAGACTGTGATGGGTACAGTGTGCCTTCTCTGGCAGCCTGTAGAGACCAGACTGTGATGGGTGCAGATGTTGGAGATGAGGGGCGATGAGGGGAGATGAGGAGGAGGAGGAGGTGCAGCGTGGTGCTGGAGGATCATGTGTTGATAGCTGCCGTGTCTATTTTCCTATCAGATGGGGAGAGCCGAGGCCCTATGCCTCCCTCGGGGGAATTCTGGGCTGTTTCCATCTCACACATTTCTTCTGGCTCTCACTCTCTTCCTCACACACACACACAACACACACAACACACACAAACACTGTATCATCCCAGATGCAAGAGCCAGATTTACTTATTTCATGATGGGCTTTTTATCCCGCATTATCAAGCGATTTCAAGGAATTTTTATCCCCCACCAACGCAGTTATGATTTATCTGCTGGAGCCACAGTGATAAATGTTCTTGAGAGTAAAAACATTATTTGTGTAGTTGGATCATTCTTCGTCCCACTCCCCATAACTCCTCTGTCTGTTCCTTGGTAGAGTTATGAGCGCTCATGGCAGGTAATGTATTTCATTATACGCTAGCCTAGTTTTAAATATAGAAAATGGGTGGGATGGGACCAGTCCAGCCTGAGGCCATTTGCTCGGCTGGTCCCTGAAGGTGCATCCAATATTGATTGCTATGGAGTGGAGTGTTATATTCCTACAGAGCAGGATATGTAGGCAGCAGGAGAGACGCTGCTGCTTGTTTCCTGGCCAGATTTAGACTGCCAAGCAACACTATCGATGACAGACTACTGGCGGAGGTGCCATGGATCCACAGTGAGCTGCAGCTTCACAGCTTGAGCTGCTAAAGCCCCCCACGCTGTCTGCAGAGCAGAGAGGCACAAGTCAAAACAGACACTAGGCACACACTATCTTTCTCTCTCTTTCTCATCATGTCAACACGTGGGCATTGATTAAGGCTGAGAAGATGTATGCACCCTACCCCTATTTCCCTTGATGACAAGGGGGAGGAGAGAGTAAAGGAAATGCTAGAATGTTCTGTGTTTACCACCTGTTATGCAAGTAGGCTGTGTTTCCATCTACTGTGGGATAGGAACACAGCATCCATGATAGGACAGGATTGTCTCCAAGAAAGTACAGAATTCAGAACAGCAAATATCTGTCACTGAAATCCTGCTGCATAAGGAATGAATTTCCATTCAGATTGTGACCAGAAAAATATGGGTATTTATTCCGGGCTCTAACTCGCTGGATGATGAAGAAGTTTTGCCCAGTGATCTTCTTGCCTAGATTCACGTCAAAAGTATCCTACTTTGCATTCTGGGTAGAAGGTCTGGCTTCATCTAACTTTCACTTTGAGCTCTGATGAATCTGCTGAACAGTTTTTCTCCCTATAAAGGGACGTCTGATTAAATGAAAGGCGTCTGATTCTCAGAACAGTGGTGGTTTGGCAGCCCAAGTATGATTCATCGTCATAATCTCCTTTGCACAGCGAGCGATTTTTGTAATCAACACATTTCAATTGAAAAAGACGTGAATCATTCTCTCTCATATGTGCCTAATCAAGAGGGGAGAGCAGCAAATGAAACAAGCTGGTTAGGACTGTTTGGCTCATTAGACAGCTCAGGGCGTGGTGTGAGAATATGGGTGTACATAATGGGAAAGTTAGGCCTCTACTTAGTATAGAACAATGTTTCTCAAGCAGTTACTTCTACCAAGCCTTGATTCACTGAAATTATGATTATTTGAATATGGTGTGTTATTGCTGGGCTAGAGACAGGAAGGGGCGAAGTGGGACTGTCCCCTCCCGTTGAAATCTGTCCACAAACACAGCGATAAGCAGAGCAATAAGCAGAACACCTGCCTTCCTGCCTTTGAGACGACTCCCATTGTTAGGGTGGAGACTAGACCATTTCATCATTATATACAGTATATCTGGCATCCACCAGGAATGGATTGGGATTGTCACATGACAAAAAACACTAAAAAACGCTGCATGTGTCCAACCCTGGTAAATGTTTTTACCTGGGACTAATCATTAATGCGGACAGAGGAGCAACAATGTGCACAAAGGGCTTTTTCAGGTGAAGTGCTACACTGCACAGATTCCGAAGCTGACCCAAGCGTAATGCATCAAAGTAAGGAACTGTTTGGTCAGCAAGAATAAAACGGCTCTAATTTTCTGCATTATTTTTCCACCCCTTGTCTCTCAGGGCTGTAAAGCTGGTGCTGAAGTCTCTGAGGTGTTTATGTGGGGCAATTTCAGTTATTCACCACGAGGAGCGAGGAGGAAGGGAGGAATACCAACCTCATCTGATACCCACCTGGGGCATGAGTCTGACTGCATTCCACACAAGTAATTACAATTATGCTAATCAATTGCACCATTAGGCCCGGAACAAACACAGACACCTTCTATATAAACACACACCACATATACAGACACGCCCACTTGCACTCACACATGGTTTGGTATGTCACTCTCTAAATCCGTTACAGTTAATAGTTATCTTTCCAAAATTGTAATCAGTAAAGTAACTTTTAGATTAACCAAACCCAGTAACGTAATCTGATTACTTTGTTACTTTTGGAGTACTTTCCCCTTAAGAGGCATTAGAAGAAGACAAAAAGGATCCATCAAACGCTTTTGGTTTGTCATCATAGTAGTCACTGACTTGTGGTCAGACTCGCTCAGGTGGAACAAATTTAAAATTGCACCTTTTTTCAATGTTTAATTGAATTGTATTCATAAAACAGCAAGGTGTCATGTTTTTTCTTCTTCTCGCAAACATAATTTCCATATTGAAAGTAATCCAAGAAGTAATCAACTTGTTTTTCTAAAGTATCTGTAATCTGATTACAATATTTTTGCTGGTAACGTAACTCAGGATTTCCCAAACTCAGTCCTGGGTCCCCAGTGCACATTTAATTTTTGCCCTAGCACTACACAGCTGATTCAAATAAACAACTGATCATCAAGCTTTGATGATTTGAATCAGTTGTGTAGTGCTGGCGGGAGGGGGGGGGGGGGTTGTTGGACCGAGTTTGGGAAACCCTGAGTTACGTAAAAAAAACGGATGACATGTAACTGATCACATGTAATCAGTTATTCCCCAATCACACACACACACACCATCAATCTTATCATCATCCTATGCAACTGATGAAATGAACAAGTGGTTAAAAATACTAGGCTATACATCTAGCACACAAGGACATGAGCTGGAAAATCATGGCCACTCTCAAGAAGAACTCTGAAAGTAGCCGCAATCTTCTCTCTCTTGTTCCTGATTCAGTTTCCTAGATTGGCTTGGGAAGGAGATTGAAACATGCAACTGGGTGGGAGGATGGGGGAGGTAATAGGTTTTGGACCAGGGCCTTATGAGACACAGGACAGGTGATGAATTGAGCACTCTCAAGGGGATTTGAGTGTGCACAGGAGGCAGTGGAGGACCATGTCAGTAAGGCACCTCTGGATAGGGCAAAATAGCACAGGACTCAACATGAACCAGAATGGATACACACAACTATACAACATTTAATTTAGCATCTACACCTAGTGATTTATGAGTGTAGTTACAGTACAAGTGGAGAAACAGATTGACAGCAGTCCTTGATGAAGTTTAAAACAATGTATTATATACCTTGATGCAGCAACATTTCCATAAGCAATCACTCTCCCTGCTGCCTGTTGCAGGCCAGGACTGGTATGGCTCACAGCCTACAGCCTATAGTTTACAGCCTACAGCTTAATTTACAACCTACAGCCAATACAACCTACACCCTATGCAGCCTAAAGCCAGTAATGGCCAGGCCTACACATTCCCTCCTGCCTCCCGGAGCAACAGAGCGAGTGCTAATGAGGCCATCTTCCATTCATTTAATTTAGCATGGCCCATCCACGGGGCTCTACCTCCTTCTGCCATGCGGCTTCCAGCTGCTGGGTGATTAACCTGGGAGGAACTCTAAAGGATTATATGGTGAATACCACTGCCTGCATGGGCCATTACTGTGGAGGGCTGCCCAGGCACCCGCCCACCATTAGCCTCACTCAGCCAGCCTCTACGGCGGAACAACATTCAGCTGTGGCTCTCCTGTCTCACGCACACACACACACACACACACACACACAACCACCTACAATGTGCTTATGCAGACCACATCACACACCACATACGCACAGGCACACTCACATCTGGACTTCAGTAATGAACTTCTGTGGTGGATCTGGGTGTTCCTTTATCTCCATTCTAATTGGACGGGGGGAATGTGTGTGAAAAAGTGCTATCACTCTCCTCTGATTAATTGATTTCTCATATCACTCTGACGGTATCTCATGATGATCATTCTTATTGCTGACGTGCTTTCAGCTCTAGTTGAACTATGCCTTGATACAACACTGAGTCAGCATAGAGAGCAGTTCCTTTTCCTTAAAAGACAGCCCACTGGTTGAATCAACATTTTTTCCATGTCATTTCAACCCAAAATTAAATGTGATGTGGTTGAATCAATGTGGAAAACTGATCATCAACGTAAGCGAATATCATTTTTTTCACCCAACCTAAATCCAATGACAGGGTGACATTTTTCACTTTGAATTCATGTTAGTTGACAACTCAACGAAATGTAAATCAAAATTAGATGTTGAACGCCTTTGCCCAGTGGGAGGGGTCACCTTGGAATCATACGTGTTACGCTCGCCATCGGAATGAGGAGACCAAGGTGCAGGGTGGTAAGCGTACATCTTTCTTTATTAGATTAACACCAAAAAAAAAAAAAATATATATATATATATATATATATATAAACTAACGTAACGTTCTGCAGGCTACACAGTAACTATACAAAGTCAAGATCCCAATAACTAAGGTGAGAAAAAGGCGATAGACAGCTGCCTCTGATTGGGAACCATACCAGGCCAACATAGAAAATACAACATAGATTGCCCACCCTAGTCACACCCTGACCTAACCAAATAGAGAATAAAAAGGCTCTCTAAGGTCAGGGCGTGACAATACGATTAAACTAAACGCTAAACCAGTGATAAGAGTGATTAGTTAACATATTTGATGAGTCCCACGTGTCTGTGAAACATGTGGGAGCATTCATGTGCTCCCAATGTGAAACCAGTGAACAAACAACCGGAAGCTAAAAAGTGAGCAGTGTATACAGTCACACACACATATGTGTCTATATAATTCATTTCTAAGTCCAAAAATGGATGTAGCAACTAAGGATTCTAGCTTTAAAAATGCTAACGTATACATCTAGCACAAAAGGACATAAGTGGGCAAATCATCGCCACACTAAAAGCAAACTCTCAATCACAATCTTCTCTCTCTTGTTCCTGATTCGGTTTCCTAGATTGGCTTGGGAAGGAGATTGGAGTCATGAAACTGTTGATTAGAGGGGGGAGGGAACAGGGTTTGGACCAGGGCCTTATGAATAGGGCCAGGAGTTTCTGGCCACAACTGTAGACACTGTGCTTTTACCGGTATTTACAGCGTTGTCCACTAGTATTGGCATAAGCTGTCTCCAATCAATCATTGTCTGGTTGTGCATGTGTGTTTGACGGGGGGGATTGCTTAAGCCAGGGGAGGCGTAGCTCTGCAAATCTTAATATCACAAAACATATTATTTGTTAGGGAATACTATTTGTAGATCAGTGATTCTACACCTCACTTTGATCCTCTCCATCTGACTCGGAAGTTACTGTCGAGTTCCTCCCAGATTAATCACCCAGCAGCTGGAAGCCGCATAGGAGACGGAGGTGGAACCATGTGGGAAGGTTGACATTTATTGACATGAGTCTTGTCCTGGAAACAGAACTGAGCGATTTCCCCTTAGATAGACCAGCTGCAAAGTCAAAATTGGAAATATTGTAAAAATGTGTATATATGTATATATATATATATATATATATATATATATATATATATATATATATATATATATATATATATATATATATATATATATATATATATATATATATATACATTTTCTGTCTTTATTTAAGGTTATGGTTAGGCTTAGTTAGGGTTAGCAGTGTGGTTAAAGTTAGGGTTAAGGAAAGGGTTACGTTTAAAATCGGATTTTATGACTTTGTGGCTGTGCCAGCTACAGTAGTTATTGATAAGCTCTTACTGTAGCCTTTTTTTCTCTAGAGATAGGACAAAGTGTTTTTTGTTATGTTGAACATGTGCTCTTCATGACAGAATGTTAACATCAGGTGAAATACAATTATTTCCCCCACACTACTCAAAAGGCACCTGATTGGTGGACAAGGGTCACCTTGGAAACCCACAATTAAACAAAATGCTAGGTAATAAGGGTGAATATTTACCACATTTGAATCTTACATGTCTGTGAAACATGTGGGAGCATTCAACCTGAATTTAAAAACCCAGAAATGGAAAAGTGAATAGTGTAGACAGTCTGCCTGAGGTGATCTGTATCCCTTACAAATCAGAAGTGATCTAATGTGTTGCGTAGCCCCTCTCCTTCACTTTGTGTTCCTGAGCCCCTGAAAAGCAAAGTTCAGAAGGCTGTGAATCGCTCTCTGTTCAGTCCCTTGCAACCTTGAGAAATCACCTGAAATCAACAACAATTCACAGGAGTGTGCTGTTTGCTCTCGCAAGAATCAGAGACAGACCATTCAAGATCTAGCTGCTGCCAACACACTGACACTGACTCAACTCCAGCCACTTTAATAATGGGAATTGATGGGAAATGATGTAAATATATCACTAGCCACTTTAAACAATGCTACCTTATATAAATGTTACTTACCCTACATTATTCATCTCATATGCATACGTATATACTGTACTCTATATCATCGACGGTATCCTTATGTAATACATGTATCACTAGCCACTTTATACTATACTATGCCACTTTGTTTACATACTCATCTCATTTGTACATACTGTACCCGATACCATCTACTGTACCTTGCCTATGCTGCTCTGTACCATCACTCATTCATATATCCTTATGTACATATTCTTTATCCCCTTACACTGTGTACAAGACAGTAGTTTTGGAATTGTTAGTTAGATTACTTGTTATTACTGCATTGTCGGAACTAGAAGCACAAGCATTTCGCTACACTCGCATTAACATCTGCTAACCATGTGTATGTGACAAATAAAATTTGATTTGATTTGATTTAGTATTGTGATTTTTTTTGCTGGATATCAAAGAAGACAGTGAGCCTCCTGAGCTGGAGGACAGCAGTGACTCCATAGCTCTGTCTACGCACACCTCTGTCTTCTGTAGTCTCTGGCAAGGCAACTAAACAGGGTAGCTAATGTCAACCTACACTCTTAGGAAAAAGGCTGCTATCTAGAACCTTAATGGATTCTTCGACTGTCCCAATAGGAGACCCCTTTGAAGAACCCTTTTTGGTTGCGGGTAGAACCCTTTTGGGTTCCAGGTAGAACCCTTTCTACAGAGGGTTCAGAGGGTTCAGAAACTCAAAAAAAGAAACAGGACCCTGTCTTTCAAAGACAATTTGTAAAAAATCAAAATAACTTCACAGATCTTCATTGTAAAGGTTTTAAACGCTATTTCCCATGCTTGGTCAATGAACCATAACCAATTAATAAACATGCACCTGTAGAACAGTCTTTAAGACACTAACAACTTTCAGACGGTAGGCAATTAAGTTCACAGTTATGAAAACTTAGGACACTAAAGAGGCCCTTCTACTGATTCTGAAAAACACCAAAAGACAGATGCCCAGGGTCCCTGCTCATCTGCGTGACTGTACCTAAGGCATGCTGCAAGGAGGCATGAGGACTTGCAGATGTGGCCAGGGCAATAAATTGTGATGTCCGTACTGTGAGACACCTAAGACAGCGCTACAGGGAGACAGGACGGACAGCTGATCGCCCTCGCAGAGGCAGACCAAGTGTAACAACACCTGCACAGAATCGGTACATCCGAAACATCACACCTGCGGGACAGGTACAGGATGGCAACAACAACTGCCTGAGTTACACCAGGAAAGCACAATCCCTCCATCAGTGCTCAGACTGTCCGCAATAGGCTGAGAGAGGCTGGACTGAGGGCTTGTAGGCCTGTTGTAAGGCAGGTCCTCACCAGACATCACCGGCAACAACATCGCCTATGGGCACAAACCCATCGTCGCTGGACCAGACAGGACTGGCAAAAAGTGCTCTTTACTGATAAGTCGCAGTTTTGTCTCACCAGGGGTGATGGTCGGATTCGCGTTTATCGTCGAAGAAATGAGCATCACACGAGGCCTGTACTCTGGAGCGGGATCGATTTGGAGGTAGAGGGTCAGTCATGGTCTGGAGATGTGTGTCACTGCATCATCAGACTGAGCTTGTTGTCATTGCAGGCAAATCTCAACGCTGTGCATTACAGGGAAGACATCCTTCTCCCTCATGTGGTACCCTTCCTGCAGGCTCATCCTGACATGACCCTCCAGCATGACAATGCCACCAGCCATACTGCTCGATCTGTGCATGATATCCTGCAAGACAGGAATGTCAGAGTTCTGCCATGGCCAGCGAGGAGCCCGGATCTCAATCCCATTGAGCACATCTGGGAACTGTTGTATTGGAGGGTGAGGGCTAGGGCCATTCCCCTCAGAAATGTCCGGCAACTTGCAGGTGCCTTGGTGGAAGAGTGGGGTAACATCTCACAGCAAGAATTGGCAAATCTGGTGAAGTCCATGAGGTGGAGATGCACTGCAGCACTTAATGCCGCTGGTGGCCACACCAGATACTGACTGCTACTTTTGATTTTGACCCCCCCCCCCCTTTATTCAGGGACACATTATTCCATTTATTTTAGTCACATGCCTGTGGAACTTGTTCAGTTTATGTCTCAGTTGTTGAATCTTATGTTCATACAAATATTTACACGTTAAGTTTGCTGAAAATAAACGCAGTTTTCAGTGAGAGGACGTTTATTTTTTTTCTGAGTTTACAAAAGGATTCTACCTGGAACCCAAAAGGGTTATCCTATGGGGACAACTAAATAACACTTTTTTCGAAGTGTAGCAATACTCATAATGATGAATTGCTGTCTAATTGGGCGGCTGGAGATTGCATAGATTTTCTGACCAGACTTATCACAAGTGAAGTCTATGTCTCACAAGCTGTGAAAGATAAGGAACCCTATGAATAGGGTAGCTTTGTTGTGAACAACCTGAACAGGGAAATGCATGCTAAATGTTTTTAGATCGGCCAACCTTGATTAAGTATGAGTAGAAACAGTTGTAAAAGTTGACTGTTCTATCTTCCGGTAACGTTCCCTCCATCCCTCTTTGAGAGGGAAATCTAAGCATGCAGAAACATTTAGCTAAAGTGTTCGGAAGTTTTTATTTACCTAATCCCATTCATTTTCCCCTTCTGTCTCTAACTCTAAACTTGGAGGCAGAAATTGGATGATTTCCATTGGCACTTGAGTGAGGCGCTTTTTCACAAGGCACTGCTAATCTCCCAGACCTCCCTCTGTTTAACGCATCCTGTGACATATTGACAGAGGGATTTCTCCATTCATTACTGTGTTAGAGAACAAATCATCTAACTTGACTCATTCTGTAAATGTAATATACGTCAATTGAATAATTCGTCATCTATTTAGACATTATCAAGTATTACCATAGTTTCACTTATATAGATATTGGCTAATGTATTTTACTGTGGGCCCAAGTAGTTCGTATAATCAGCACGATTTCCCTCAGTCCATGACCGGTACATTGAAGTAGTTATCATGTTACAGTTTTCTTCTGGTGAAAGAGAGGCGGACCAACACGCAGCGTGGTTGAAGTTCATGTTTTTTTTTATTAAAAAAAACTATACATGAACAAACTACAAAAACAAGAACCGTGTAAACCCGAGACAGTCCTAACTGGTGCAAACCACAGAGACAGGAGACAATCACCCACAAGAGACCTAAAGAATATGGCTGCCTAAATATGGTTCCCAATCAGAGACAACGATAAACACCTGCCTCTGATTGAGAACCACTCCAGGCAACCATAGACTTACCTAGAATACTTAACTAAACACAATCCCATAACCTACAAAACCCCTAGACAAAACACACCACATAAATCACCCATGTCACACCCTGGCCTGACAAAATAATGAAGAAAACACAAAATACTAAGGCCAGGGCGTGACATATCAACCTTATATTGAGTAGTTTCTGTTGGTTTAGCCTACAGTACATACAAATGTGTGGTACATTAGTACAACCTCTATTGCACCTCTATGTGTTCTGTCCCCTCCCCCCTCCACACCCTCGACAGTGCTAGAGGAAGAAGCTGATGATGCTTACAGGTCAATAGAAAGTGGTGATTGGCTGCTCTGTGTGATGGGTGTGACTTTATTCCCCGAATCACCGAGGCCAGGAGAGAATGGAGAGACTACATCCCAAGGGAGGACTGCTAGATGGTGAGGGAGCGGCGTTGATAATAAGGGGAGATATGCTGGAAGGAAAGAATGAAAGAAGATAAAGAGAGTGAGCGGGAGAGAGAAAGCGAGCAAGAGAGAGAGAGCGAGAGCCGCCCGTGAAAACTGGGGCCCGCGGCGCACATCGCTCCATAGTCCAGCAGAGAATGGAAGCAGGCTGACTGATTTGTGCCTAATACAGTTGTCACATCCTATTAACAGCCACATCGACAACGTGCAGCACAAACTCTCAGTCAGGGCCGTTTAGGGGTGACCAGGGGCAGCCAATGGCATGACAGGCCTAGCTGAGGGATGGATGATGGGACGAAGTACTGCTTGATGGGAGCGGGGGCGGATGATAAAAGGTTATAGGGGTTAACTCTGGACAGAGGACATGCACTGTACAGAAAATTTGCTATGTAGTTGTACATTATATTTACTATGTAGTTGCAGCTGTATATGTAGTTTTACTATGTAGTTGAGCAGAATATTTAGTATATATTTAGTAATATTTAGTTGTTCAGTATTTTTATATGTAGTTGTTCAGTATTTTTACTATGTAGTTGTAGCTGTTCAGTATTTTTGCTGTGTAGTTGTTCAGTATATTTCCTATGTAGTTGTACAGTATTTTTACTATGAAGATGTAGCTGTACAGTATATTTACTATGTAGTTGTACAGTATATTTACTATGTAGTTGTTCAGTATTTTTGCTATGTAGTTGTTCAGTATATTTCCTATGTAGTTGTACAGTATATTTACTATGTAGTTGTACAGTATATTTACTATGTAGTTGTTCAGTATTTTTGCTATGTAGTTGTTCAGTATATTTCCTATGTAGTTGTACAGTATATTTACTATGTAGTTGTACAGTATATTTACTATGTAGTTGTAGTTGTTCAGTATT